>NC_056728.1:846471843-846709343 GCF_019279795.1 Protopterus annectens | reverse complement strand
TTTTATTTAGCAGTATTGCACTGTTTTTTACTCATTTGCTTTATGGTACTGGACTGGTTTTACTTGTGTTGTTCAACAGTACTGCACTAGTTTTATTTATTGCTCATCAGCACTGCACTGTTTTTTTTTTTAATTTGCTGTGCAGTACTGGATTTGTTTTACAGTACTGCACTAGTTTTATTTATTTGCTTATCATAAGTATTTGATTTACAGTACTGCACTGGTTTTATTTATTTTATTTTTTTGTTTAACAGTACTGGACTGGTTATTTTAATTTTTTAATTTGTGTTTTTTTTCTAATCAATCAGTACTGTAATTTTTTATTTATTTGCTTAACAGTACTGTGCAAGTTTTATTTATTTGCTTAACAGTACTGGACCACATTTTTCCTTCTTTTTGCTTAAGAGTATGGCACTGGTTTTATTTATTTGCTTAAAAGTACTGCACTGTTTTTTTTTTGTTTGTTTATCAGTACTCCACTGCTTTTTATTTGCTTTACAGGACTTCACTATTTATTTTTTCTTAACAGTACTGCACTAGTTTTATTTACTTGCTCATTAGTACTGCAGTTTTTATTTGCTTTGCAGTACTACACTGGTTTATTATATTTTATTTTACTTAAGGTACTGCACTGGTTTTAGTTTTTTGCTTATCAGTTCCGGAATTTTTTTTATTTATCTGCTAAAAAGTAATGTACTGGCTTTACTGATTTCCTTAACAGTACTGCATTAGTTGTATTTTTTTGGTTATCAGTACTGTTTATTTATTTTTTAATATTTTTGCTTAACAATACTGGACTATTTTTTGTTACTTTTTGCTTAGTACTGCACTGGTTTTACTTATTTGCTTACCACTACTGCGTTAGTTTTATTTATTTGCTTATCAATACTGCACTGGTTATTTGCTTTACTGGACTTTACTGGTTTTATTTTTTGCTTATGAGTACTGCATTTTTTATATATTTGCTTAACAGTACTAGACTACTTTTTTCTTCTTTTTGCTTAAGAGTACTGCACTGTTTTTTTTATTTTATTTGCTTATCACTACTGCACTGCATTTTATTTGCTTTACAGGACTTCACTAGGTTTATTTTTTCTTAGTACTACAGTGGTTTTATTTATTTATTTATTTTTGCTGATCAGTATTGCAGTTGTTTTCATTTGCTTCACAAAGTACTGTACTACTATTTACTTGTTCATCAGTATTGCAGTTTTATGTATTTGCTTTACAGTACTGCACTGATTTTATTTTTTTGCTTAACAGTACTGCATTAGTTTAGTTTTTTTTTTTTTTTTTTTTGCCTATCAGTACTGCATTTTTTATTTTATTTGCTTAACAGTAGTGTAATGGTTGTGTTTATGAATTTTGTACTGGTTTTTATTCATTTGCTTTATGGTACTGCACTGGTTTTATTTTTTTTGTTCAACAGTACTGCATCAGTTGTATTTAATGTTTATCAGTACTGCACTGCTTTATAATTATTTGTTGTACAGTACTGTACTGGTCTTATTTATGTATTTATTTTGCTTAACAGTACATCACTTTTTATTTATTTGCTTTACAGTATTGCACTAGTTTTATTTGCTTATCAGTATTTGCTTTAAAGTACTGCATTGGTTTTATTTATTTATTTTATTTTTTGCTTAACAGTACTGGACTGGTTTTATTTAATTTTTTTTAGTTCTGGGTTTTTATGTGCTAATCAGTACTGCACTGTTTTTATTTATTTGCTTAACAGTACTGTACAAGTTTTATTTATTTGCTTATCAATACTGCACTGTTTTTAATTTGCTTATTGATACTGCACTTTTCCTTTATTTGCTAAACAGTACTGCACTAGTTTTATCAGTACTGCACTGTTTTATATTTGCTTTAAAGCATTTCACTTAATTTTTTTATTAATTTTTATTTATATTTTTGCTTAACAGTAGTATACTGGTTCTGTTTTTGCTACTTAGAACTACACTTTTGTATTCACTTAACAGTACTGCACTAGTTTTATTTATTTGTGTATCAGTACTGTACTGTTTATTTGCTTTACAGTAGTGCACTGGATTTATTTATTTTTTTGCTTAACAGTACTACACTAGTTTTATTTGCTTACCAGTACTGCACTGTTTTTTGTTATATGTTTTAGAGTACTGCACTGGTTCATAGGTTCATACTAGGCTATCTGCCCGAGGGCATTTACAAGCCTAGCCCATAGTTTTGTGGCTTATGCCACCCCTTTAGTATGGGGAACTATACCCATTATTTTGCTGTGCCTCTGTCGAGCAGTGACACTGAGGTAATCCCTGGGGTATATCTGCGATCTCCCATCCATTGGTCAAGATTTCTCTTGAACAAGGCCAGCGAGGTGCTCTGCCTCACATATACCGGGATTTTATTCCACAGCATAGGGAGTCTTTGGGTGATGAATCTATCCCTCCAGCACGTCCTATTAATAGCCGTGTCAAGGTTTAAGTCTCCCGCCCTTGTGGCTCTGACGGATCTAGATTTTTTGAGGTGAAGCATATTCATCAAATCTGGGTTTGACATGGCCTTGTATGTTAGGCAAAGGTCACCTCTGAACTGTACTGCACTGGTTTTATTTCTTTCCATAACAGTACTGGATTGTTTTTTATTCATTTGCTTGACAATACTGCACTACTTGTATTTATTTGCGTATCAGCAGTGCACCGTTTTTATTTACTTGGTTTACAGTACTGCACTGGTTTTATAGATTTGCTTAGTGGTACTGCAATGGTTTGATTGTTTGCTTATCTGTACTGCACTGTTTATTTGCTTACCAGTACTGCAGTAGTTTTATTTGCGTATCAGTACTGCGCTGTTTTTTTATTTGCTTAACAATACTGCATTGTATTTTAGTCATTTGCTTGACAATACTACACTAGTTTTATTTGCTTATCAGCACTGCATTATTATTTACTTGCTTTACAGTACTGCACTGGTTTTATATTTTTACTTAGCAGTACTGCAGTGGTTTTATTTTTTCTAACAGTACTGCACTGTTTTTTCTTTATTTGCTTAGCATTACTGCACCAGTTTTATTTATTTGCTTATCAGCTGTGCACTGCTTTTTTATTTGCTTTACAGTACTGCACTGGTTTTATTTATTATTTTTGTTTATTTTTTTGCTTAATAGTACTGCACTGTTTTATTTATTTGTTTGACTTAATTAGTTACTTTTCTCTGTCTCCATATATTTGCTGACCTCTGGTTGATTTTTTTCTCCCACCGAACTGCTCTTGTGTTCTTAAAGTTTGTGGCTTTTGCTGTAGCTAACCCCCATTGTAAGTTTGTAGTGAACTCATTCCAGAGAGGAAAAACTGGTCAAACAGCCTGTGTGTTGTTTGTCTCATGGTGTGGCTTTGGAAGGGGTTTTCATTTTGCTGGTATAAAAATATTACCTGTGTGTGAATATATGCTTCACTTGCTAGAGCTCCATTGTGCCTCACTGGGATTGTTTTTTAAACAATCAGATTTACAGAGCTACACATGTATATTTTTGCACTTTAACTGTTTAGGGGTTCCTATCAGTACTGCACTGTTTATTTATCTGATTAACAGTACTCCACTAGTTTCATTTATTTGCTTTACAGTACTGCACTGCTTTTTTATTTATTTTGCACTTAACAGTACTACACTATTTTTTATTTACTTGCTTACCACTATTTCACTGGTGTTTATTTGCATATCAGTACTGCAATGTTTTTAATTTTTTGCTTAACAGTACTGCACAAGTTTTACTTAATACTTATCAGTACTGCATTGATTTTTCTTTACTTAACAGTACTGTACTGGTTTTCTTTATTTGTTTAACAGCACTGCATTTTTTTATTTATTTGCTTAGCAGCACTTCACTGTTTTTATTCACTTGCTTTCCAGTACGGCACTGGTTTTATATTTTTGTTTAGCAGTACTGCACTGTTTTTTTTATTTATTTGCTTATAAGTACTGCACTTTGTTTGCTTAACAGTACTGCATTAGTTTTATTTATTTGCTGATCAGTACTGCACTGTTATTATTTGCTTAACAGTGCTGCACTAGTTAGATTTATCTACTTAACAGTAGTGTACTAGTTTTATTTGCTTATCAGTACTGCACTTTTTTATTTATTTGTTCATCAGTACTGCACTGTTTTTATTTGCTTTACAGTACTGCACCAGTTTTATTTTTTTTTATTTGCTTAACAGTACTGCTCTGGTTTTATTTATTTACTTATCAGTACTAGTTTTATTTAATTGCTCATCAGTACTGCACTGTTTTTTTTATTTGCTTAACAGTACTGTACTGGTTTTATTGAGTTGATCAGTACTGCACTGTTTTTATTCATTTGCTTAACAGTACTTCATTGGTTTTATTTTTCTGCTTAACAGTACTGCACTAGTTGTATTTATTAGTTTATCAGTAATACACTGTTTAATATTTGCTTAACAGTACTGCAAAAAGTTTTATTTACTTGCTTATCAGAATTGCACTGATTTTTATTTTCTTTATGGTACTGCACTGGTTTTACTTATTTGTTGATAACCAATCTACTTTACAGTACTGCACTGGTTTTATTTTTTGCTTAACCAGTACTACACTGGTTTTGTTTATTTGACTGAATTATTTACTTTTCTATGTCCATTTATACATTTTCTGACCTATGGCTGATTTTTTTCTCCCACCCAACTGTTGTTGTGTTCTTAAAGTTGGTGGATTTTGCTGTTGCCCGCCCCACTGAGTTTGTGGTGAACTCATTCCAGAGAGGAAAAACTGGTCCAACAGCTTCTATGTTATTGGTTTGACTAAAGGTGTGGCTTTGCAAGGGTCTTTTATCTTGCTGGTATAAAAATATTACCTTTGTGTGAATTTCTGCTTTTCTTGCTAGGTCCACTGTGCCCAAGAGTGTTTCTTAATCTGAATTATACAGTTACACAAGAATATTTTTTGCACTTCATCTAACTCTTCAGTGTTACTTATCAGTACTGCACTAGTTTTATATATTTATTTTGCTTAACAGTACTGCACTAGTGTACTTTATTTGCTCCTCAGTACAGCACATTTTTTATTTCTGCTTAACAGTACTACACTGGTTGTATTTTTTTTTTTTTGCTTAAGGGTACGGTACTGGTTTTATTTTTCTGCTTCTCAGTAATGCACTTGTTTTATTTTTTGCTCATCAGTACTGCACTGTTTTTGTTTGCTTAACAGTACTGCACTTTTTTTATTTGCTTAGCAGTACTGCATTGTTTATTTATTTACTTAATAGTACTGCACTAGTTTTCTTTCTTTTTGATCAACAGTACTGCACTGGTTTTATTCTATTTATTTATTGCTTATCAGTACTGCACTGTTTTTATTTACTTGCTTAACACTACTGCACTGGTATTATTTACTTCTGTATCAGTACTATGCAGTTTTTTTATGTATTTGCTTAACAGCACTTCACTTTACTTAGCTGCTTAAAATTACTGTACTGCCTTTATTTATTTGCTTATCAGTACTGCATTGTTTTATTCATTTGGTTAACAATACTGCACTAGTTTTATTTCCTTATCAGTACTGCAATGTTTTATTTATTTGCTTTACAGTACTGCAGTGGCTTTATTTATTTATGTATATTTTTTTTGCTTAACGGTACTGCACTAGTTTTATTTGCTTATCAGTATTGCACTGTTTTTTAGTTATCTGCTTTACAGTACTGTATCTTTTTTTTTACTTAACAGTACTGCGCTGGTTTTATTTATTTATTTTTTTCTTGCTTATCAGTGCTGTATTTTTTTATTTATATGCTTAACAGTACTTTACTTGTTTTATTTATTTGCTTAACAGTACTGCACTGGTTTTAATTTTTTGCTTATTAGTGCTGCACTGTTTATTTATTTTCTTTACAGTACTGCATTGGTTTTATTTATTTAATTTATTTATTTTGCTTAACAGTTCTGCACTTGTTTTATTTTTTGCTTATCGGAGCTCCAGTATTTTTTTTATTTGTTTGCTTAACAGTACTGCACTGGATTTATTTGCTTACCAGTACTGCACTTTTTTATTAATTTGCTTTAAAGTACTGCACTTTTTTTTTTTACTAAAAGTACTGCAGTTTTTTTTTCTCCTTAACAGTACTGAAGTGTTTTTTATGAACTTGCTTAACAGTACTGCACTGTTTTTATTTATTTACTTTACAGCACTGTTCTAGTCTTAGTACTGGTTTTGTTTAACACTACTGCACTGGTTTTATTTATTTTTTTATTATTTTATTTATTTTTTGCTTAACAGTACTGCACTGTTTTTGTCTGACTATTTACTTTCCATATCTCCATTTACATATTTGCTGACCTCTGGTTGAATGTTTAGTTCTCCCACACAACTGGTGTTATGTTCTTAAAGTTGGTGGCTTTCGCTGTTGCCCGCCCCCACTGCAAGTTTGGGGTGAATTCATTCCAGAGAGGAAAAATTGATCAAACAGCTGCTGTGTTATCTGTTTGTCTCAAGGTGCGGTTTTGGAAGGGTCTTTTATCTTGCTGGTATAAAATATTACCTTTGTGTGAATTTCTGCTTCTCTTTCTAAAGCTCCATTGTGTCTCACTGAGTGTGTTTCTTAATCTGAATTGCAGAGTTACATAAGTATATTTTTGTACTTTATGTAACTGTTCAGTGTTTCTTATCAGTACTGCACAGGTTTTATTTGTTTACTTATCAGTACTGAACTGTTTTTTATTGATTTGCTTAACAGTACTGCAATTTTTTTGTTTAGTTGCTTATCAGTACTGCACTGTTTCTTATTTAACCGTACTGCACTAGTTTTATTTATCTGCTTTACAGTACTGCACTGGTTTAATTTTATTTATTTATTTCTTGCTTAATAGTACTGCACTAGTTTTTATTTATTTATTTTTGCTCATCATTACTGCAGTGTTTTTTTATTCATTTGCTTAACAGTAGTGCACTATTTTTATTTCTTATTAGGACCACATTGTTTTTTTTTCTTATGATTACTGACCTGTTTTTTTATTTATTTGCTTTACAGTTCTCCACTTTTTTATTTATTTGCTTTACAGTACTGCACTGGTTTTATTTGCTTATTAGTACTGCATTTTTTTTTTTTTTGCATAACGGTATTGCACTGATTTTATTTTTTGCTTATCAGTATTGCACTGTGTTTGTTTATTTGATTAACAGTACTGCACTGTTATTTGCTTGTTAGTACTGCACTGTGTATTTGCTTCACCGCACTGCAGTTTTTTTCGTTAACAGTACTGCACTGTTTTTTTATAATTTATTTGCTCATCAGTACTGCACTGCCTTTTTTTTTTTTTTTTTGCTTAAAAGTACTACACTGGTTTTATTTTTTTGATTAACAGTACTGCACTGGTTTTGTTTGACTGAATTATTTACTTTTTTGTGTTTCCATTTATATATTTGATGACCGCTGGTTGAAGTTTTGTTTTCGCCTACCCTCCCACTCAACTGCTGTTCTGTTCTTATAGTTGTTGACTTTTGCTGTTGCCCGCACCTACTGTAAATTTGATAAGGTACACTTACCCCAGTCATATCTCATTAGCTCATTCTACCTAATACAGAGATCATTTGGGAAGGCCAAACTGCTTTGTTTCTTCACAATGAATTTTCTTCTGTTCCTCCTCTCTCCCGTTCCACTTTACTAAAAAGACTATTCAGCTGCTTTTGCTATATTTATGTTTCCTCCTCCTACTCCATTACTTCATCTTGCTTTTTCTGCTACTTGCTGTTGCTTGTTCTCTAAAGTGGTTAATTGCATCTTTTCTGTTGCATTTATTTATGCCTGTTTATAGCCAGTTTAAATTCTAATTGTTATTGTAAGCCTCTTAGTTTTGGTTTAAGCACTTGGGCTTTTGGCGTACCCCTTAGTTCTCCCTGGCCTTTCTCTTTCTCAGATTCTGACAAATATGGATGGACAATTTAGTACAGTTTCTCCTGCCAGTCTGGTTATCCCGAGACAGTGTAGCAACTGCCTTATATACACAGACAGCCACCTACTGCTACCACCTAGGAACACAATTTGAGAAAAATGCAATTACATTAGAAACCTAGAGTCTATGCTCTCTCGCTCACAAGCCAGTATATCTGGCACTGAGAAGGTTGCCTACACGATCACTACCCACACCTACACAACACACACACATGTGAAGGTCCTCAACAAAAACATACCCAAACAAAGGAGACCTACGAGGCAAAAACACACACGCAATCTCTGCAGCTCTCCACACCACATACCATGCATAGTTCACACACCTGTGTCTCACAACCACAAAGGCCTAACCATAAACCTAAGATATCAGCCTTAGGAGACTCCATTGCGAGACACACAGATGTGCCTCACACCAGGCTGGATAAGGAGAAAGTCACAGTTAATTGTCTGTCGGGGCCAGAATCTGCCATATCACACACACACTCAAGTCCCTCAGCAGCAGGTATGGTTATGACTCTGTCATAGTCCATATTGGTTTGAATGTCCTGAGATGTACCTCACTGGACTATATGAAGGTAGACATGATTGAACTCGCTGAATATGTGTCCCAGGTGGGTATATCCCTAGCCTAAAGCAGCATTCTACAGTCACCCAGAATGATGCCTCAATACAAACAGAAAATGATTGACTTTAACAATTGGCTTAGTTTCTGCTGTCATTCCAGGGGGATCCAGTACACGAGAGCCTGGGAAGATATGCTCGACAGACCACAATGCTTTGCCAGAGATGGCCTGTATCTGTCTCACTTGGGCTTTTGGCAAATGCTCTTGCCTCCTCCATAGTGCCTTTTTTTAGAAAAAGTGATGAAGTTAAAACTACCAACATAAAAAAGTTCAACAAAATGCAAATTAAAGGTTATGCTGCTAAACATTAGGAGTCTAAAGATGAAACTGCACTCATTGCAAGCATTCTTAACCCTGGAAAATGCTGACATCTGCGCAGTCACAGAAACCTGGTTCAAAGCTGCTGAGAGCACACCAGCCTTACCTAGTTACTCATCCAATCATACATTCAGACCCCGCACTGTAGGGAGTAAAGCCAAAGGAGGTGGAGTTTTAATATATATTAAAGACGTACACATCTCCAGACTGGTCAAACAATACACACACAGGAGACGCTCCAGGTGCAGTTAACCATTAATAAATCCCTATACAAATCGCAGCTAGCTACCAGCCCCAAAATCTGACTTAAGATGCCCACTCTGCCTATCTGGACCTCTTTGAATATCAAAATTCAACTCTCTACCCTGATCCTGGGTGACTTTAACTACCTAAACATAGACTGGAAAAACTACTCATGCCAAAACACAAATGTCAAGAGATTTGATTTTGTCAATGCAAATGCTTTGGAACAGCTAGTCAATACCCCCACAAAAAGAGATAAAATCTTGGACTTGGTATTAACCAATATGAGCAACCACTCCAGCATCCCTGCAGTATCATCCTCCCTGGTACCATCCGACCATAAAGTGGTCACTTTTGAAGTCACCATCTCCCTGACCCCCACTCTAGCTAGGATCAAACAGAAAAACTTCTCCAAAGATGATTACAACCTCCTAAGGGATGGTATAAACAGCTTCACAGCCCCTTCCCCTCTCTACTAATTGGCACCAGTATCCAAAAAGTACAGTTTTGTACCTACCATAATGTAGATGTTCGACGATCCACATTGCTGCAGTCCTTACACTTGGGTAGTCCGCTGTCCTCGGTCGGCCCGAATATCAAAGTATAAGGCTGACGTCAGTCAAGGCGCATTTGACTGACATCAGGACGTCAGGGTACAAATGCGCATGACCGACGTCATATCCTCAGTCTTTTCTTGCCCCAGATGTCAGAAGACCCTAAAAATAAAGGTCAAAACCAAAAGACAGCAAACAACCAACCAACCATCCTAGCACTAAAAATATGTACAATATATACAATATACATCATATTGACAACCCAACCCACACAACCGCCTCTAACTACAGAGGGAAGGAGGAGGGTAAATTGGACTGCAGCAATGTGGATCTTCGAACATCTACATTTATGGTAGGTACAAAACTGTACTATGTTCTTCATCTCACATTGCTGCAGTCCTTACACTTGGGTAGAATCCCAAAGCAGAGGTAAGGGAGGATGGCCAAACTATAAGGAAGCAGGAGCTGCCAAAATGCCCTGCAAAACAGCAGTGGCAAAACCAGCCCTGGATTTAGAGTAAAGTGGTAGGTGATAATGCCTAGAGAAAGTATGCACTGAACTCCAAGTAGCTGCCTCCAAAATATCCTTAGTTGCCACCCCTCAAAAAGCTGTCAAGTGGCAGTAGCCCTAGTGGAATGAGGCCTAATCCCAGCTGGAATCTCCTTGCCATGATGGGAATAACAGAAAGCAATGCAAAACCCAATCCACTTAGAAATAGTTTGTTTTGACACAGGCTTGCCCTGAGACCTCAAAGCAAAAGAAACAAATAACTGCTGAGACTGCCTGAACCCTTTAGTTCTGTCCAAATAATATCGCAACTGCCTGTGTACATCTAAAGTGTGCAAAATCTTTTCCCCTTTATTTTGGGGATTTGCATAAAAAGTAGGCAAATGAATAGTTTGGTTTAAAGCCACACTAGAAACCACTTTAGGCATAAAGGAAGGATTAGTACGTAAAGATACCCTATCCTTATGGAAAATTAAGAAAGGCTCAACCGCCATAAGGGCCTGCAACTCAGAAACCCTTCTTGCAGAGGTAATAGCCAACAAAAAAGCAGTCTTCCATGATAAAAACTTTAATTCAGTAGTAGCTGCAGGCTCAAAAGGTTGTAGAGTGAGTTTCTCCAACACAAAATTGAGATCCCAAGCAGGAGTAGGAGCTCTTCGTGGGGGTCTTATATTCTTTGCCCCTCTAAGAAATTGCTTGAGCAAAGGATGAGAAAACAATGGTGGGTCACAATCATAGTGAGCCGAAATTGCTGCAGCATGAACCTTAATAGTAGAGAAGGACAAACCTTTGTCCAGTAACTCAGCAAGATATTGAAGAACCACACTTAAATTAGGCTCAGAAACATCAAAATCCTTTGCTGCACTCCAAAATAAAAATCTCTTCCATTTATCTGCGTACACTTTCCTTGTACTAGGCCTTCTAGCTTCCAAAATAACATTCAAAACTTGCTGTGGAAGTGGAGGCCCACTATGGTTCAAAACAGAATATGCCAGGCTGTTAGGTGCAGAGAGTGAAGCTTGACATTGAGCAAATGACTGTCCTCCTGAGACAACAGGTGTGGAATCTAAGGTAAAGGCCATGGAGGCTTCCGTACCAGGCTTCTCAGTAATGGATACCAATGCTGTCGAGGCCAATCTGGAGCTATCAAAATCATCCTTGGCTTGTCTTGTCTGGCCTTTAGTAGTACCTTTGGGAGGAGAGGCAGAGGCGGAAAGGCATACACATGAAGATTGCTCCAATTGAAAGAAAGAGCATCCACTTTCCAAGCTGTGGGATGAAACCTTTTTGTGCAAAACTTTGGCAGCTGGTGGTTTAGTGGAGAAGCGAACAGATCTATGTCTGGAGTTCCCCATGACACTGTCAATTTCTGAAATACATGAGGATCCAATTTCCACTCGTGGGGATCCATAATTTGTCTGCTCAACACATCTGCTAAGGAGTTCTGTGCTCCCGGCAGAAACCTTGCCTGAAGATTTAGCTGTAAACTGAGAGCCGTCTCCCACAAAATCATTGCTTGCCTGCATAGAGGATAAGAATGTGTTCCGCCTTGCTTGTTGATGTACCACATGACAGTTGTGTTTGTCTGTTAGAATCAACACCTGCCCTGGAAGAAGTAAATCCTTGAAAGCTATTAATGCAAACTGGACTGCTAACATCTCTTTCAAGTTGATATGTAGATGTTGTAGTCTGGCAGGCCACTTGTCTTGTATCCACTTTCCATTCAGATGAGCTCCCCAAGCTTTGTCTGAGGCATCTGTCGTTAGAATCTGACTCGCCTCTGGCCGGGTCACAGAGAGTCCCTTGTTTAGGTGACATTCCTGAGCCCACCACAACAATTCCTTTTGAATGCAAGGTATTATTTGAATGACAGTGTCCAAATCCTGGCAGTGCTGTGTCCATACATTTTGAGATACCATTGTAGCTTCCTCATATGCAGTTTGGCATTGGGAAGCACCAGAATACAAGATGCCATGAACCCCAAGGCTTGAAGGACTGTCCTTGCAGTCAGCCTGGACTGATAAGACAACTGATGAAAGTAAAGGGAAAGATTCTTTTGTTTGTCCGGGGTCAAAACGGCCATCTGGGATGCTGTATTCAGTCTCACACCCAGAAAGCACATGTCCTGAGAGGGTACTAGACTGGACTTTATTTCGTTCACAGAATACCCCAGGCATCTTAGCACTGCTATCACATAATCCAAATGATGAAGAAGCTCGTCCCTTCCTTGAGCCAGAATCAGGCAATCATCCAAATAAGGATAGATCTGTATTCCTTTTAACCTGAGGAAAGCTATCACTGGAGCCAGAACCTTCGTGAACACTCTGGGCAGTAGATAAGCCAAAGGGCAATGCAGAGAACTGATAATGAGAAGTCCCAGCTCGAAAACGCAGATACTTCCTGCAACTCAGTCTGATAGGAACATGAAGATAAGCCTCCTTGAGATCCAAAGTTACCATCCAATGATCTTTGCCCAGCAGAGGTAAAAGCTGCTGTAACGTCAACATTTTGAACTTGGGAATGTCCAGATAAGTGTTGAGGATAGATAAATCCAAAATTGGTCTCCACGTGTTCCCTTTCTTTGGTACTAGGAACAGGCGAGAATAAAATCCTAGGCCCACTTCTGGCATAGGGACCGGCTGTATGGCCCCTATTTGGAGTAACAGAGAAATTTGCTTGTGAGCCTCTATTCTTTGTTGAGGAGGAACGTCTGGCATGCCTTTGAAAGGAGGCAAGGTATGGAAATAAAACCTGTAACCGTGGTGTATGATATCCAATACCCATCTGTCTTGGGTAATTAAACTCCAATTTTCTTTGAAAAGTGCCAACCTTCCTCCCAAAGGTGCTGCCAGACGAGAAGGCTCTGGCAGCTGAAAAGGTAGGTCATTGGGTCTGTTTACGAAAGGACTGACCCCTGCCCTCACCGAAGACTGTGCAGGAGAACTCCCTGTTCTAGGCCTGAAAGAGCCCTGAGCTCTGCCCCTACCACGTCTAGATCTACCCCTAGACTGGGAATCATAAGAAGGATACGTCCACCCCTTAGTAGGCCAATTTCTACTAAACTTTGGAGGCTGAACCTGCAAAAAATCTTTAACAGTCTGCATAGACTTACCCTTGTCTTCCATTTTCTTTAAAACTGCCTCAACAGGAGAACCAAACAACACATCAGATTGTAAAGGAGCATCTAAAATCCTTGTTTTAACATGGTCAGATAAATTCTGATCCCTCAGCCAGGCGTGCCTGCGAAGAACTGACCCAGTGGCAGCCACCCTAGACGAGGCCTGTACAGCATCAATACCACATTGCAAAGAATGCTTACCCACCTGTTCAGAAACATGTACTAAATCTTGTAACTCTTTACAATCAATACCTTCCGCCAGAGCATCAACCTTAGACTTCAATTGTGAAAGGAGATAGTTTTGGTATTTCAACATGTGAAACTGACAATTCAAAGCCCTCATAGCTAGAGTGGAAGAAGTATAAACTTTCTTTCCCCATCTATCCAAGGCCCTGGCCTCTTTATCTGTAGGAACCAGATTCTTGACAACAGAAGCCTTAACACCTTTAGGCCCCTGAGTAACAGTTTCTGGATCTGCCCTAGGACTCTTAAAAAGATACTTATGAGCTTCAGGCACCCTGTAATACCTATCCGGTTTAACAGGAGCAGGAGGCAAAGAAGCAGGATTAAGAGAAGCCTCTGTAAAAACATCTTCCACCACATCCAAAACAGGAGGTATAGCCAAAGGCCTATGCTGGGGTAAAACCAAAATTCCCTAAGCCTTTTCCTGGAATCAAGGAAGTCCTGACCTTCCCACTTAAAATGCTCCCTCATGGAATGAAGAGTTTCTGAAAAAGAAAAATCCTCAGGAGGAGAAGCAGAAGGAGTAGAATCATCCACATCAGAATCAGAATAAGGGGAATACTCCTGCAAGTCTTCAGCCGAAGACTCTGAAACATCCGAAGCCTGCTCAAAACTACCTAGCTCAGGCTCCACCCTAGGTCTCTTATCAGGAGGGGGCAAAGAACCCCTAATCAAAGTAATCAAATCTTCTGCCATTTTAAGCATATGCTTCTTGGGCACAGTTCCTGAAAACTAGGGGTGACACCAACAGAAGCTAAACCTGGCCTGCCTCTGGGAGAAGCCTTGGAAACAGAAGGAGAGGGCCTAACCACCCTAGGAAGGGAGGGGAGTAACCTGAGAAGCCCCATCAGCCTGACCTGCCTCCTGAGAGGCCACATCCTGCAATAACAAAGTCTCTCCCTGGGATCCCAAAGAAACCTCCGGCAGAACCGCCGGCTCCACCGACACCTCTGAAGAAACGGCGTCCGGTACGGACGGTTCTTCTAGCCTAGGCTTAACTGCTTTATCCTTGCGCTTCTTCGAAGAAGCGGGCGTCGGAGCATCCGACGGCATTTTATAATTGCACCGCTTCCCGAAGACTAACCTGGCACAATCTAACCTTCTCTTTATAGTGCGCTTATTGAATCTAGCACAAGAGCGACACCTAACAACGTCGTGCTCAGGCCCTAAACAAGGAATACACAAAGTATGATAGTCTCTATGCGGTATCTGTTTCCCACAAGAAATACAATTATTCACTTTTTCTGACATCCGGTAAACCACTGAGGCAAGAAAAAACTAAAATATTCCCCAACGGGGTACTTAGCCAACTTTGACTCTGTCTGAAACTCCGAAATCGAAAAATTTCAGAACGCCAACCGGCACTTGCAATGCTGCTTCTGCATCGGACCATGTGGCAAAAAAGACTGAGGATATGACGTCGGTCATGCGCATTTGTACCCTGACGTCCTGATGTCAGTCAAATGCGCCTTGACCGACGTCAGCCTTATACTTTGATATTCGGGCCGACCGAGGACAGCGGACTACCCAAGTGTAAGGACTGCAGCATTGTGAGATGAAGAACATCTACACCAAAGCACTATACGAACATTTATACAGATGCATGGAATCAGGAATACCTGACAGGACTAAATCATCCTCTGCAAGGAAGAGTAAACCTGTCTGGTGGACATCTGTACTAAATAAAAAAACTGCTGTCCAGGAGCAAGATGCCCTTAGTCTGAACAACAAATAATAGCAGTGGCGAAATCCTCCAAAGAAAACTTCGAGTCCAAATTGGCCACATCTACTATAGACAATCATATGGCCTTCTTCACATATGTCCACAATCTCAAAGGAAGCACCCAAATCTGTTCAGAACTGGTGGGCAAGGACACCACATACACAAATGCTGTAGATATAGCAAACTTACTGGCTGATAGATTCAGTGAAAATTTCTGTCCCTCCCATCAGTAAATCAGGACATTCCCAGTACCTGCCCCATTCCCCTTATATCTAGGGATCAGATCACTGCTTTCTCAAAAGTAAAAAATACAGCCTCCACAGGATCCCATAACATCCCAGGCTGCATCCTACATGAACTCAGGCAAGAACTTGCAACACAATTAGCCGCCCTACTCAAAGGCTGCATACCAGCTTTGTCCCAACAGACTGGAGGACAGCAACTATAATCCCACTGCACAAAGGTAGAGCATCCACCAATCCGTGAAATTACAGACCCATCAGCCTAACTAGCCTGATCTGCAAGGCCATGGAACGGATTACCATGGACCTCATTACAAGGACATTGGCAACCTCCAAACACTCAATCCTATACAGTTTGGCTTCAAGGGGAGGTCATGTCTGTTAAATTTGGTTGACTCTTGAGACAGTGACTAAAGCCATGGATGATGGGAAAATGGTGCACACCATCTACCTTGACCAGGTCAAAGCCTTCGACACTATTCCCCACTCAGGCATAATACACAAACTCTCTCAACTAGGCATCAATCTATAGGTTGCCAGATGGATAGCTAACTGGCTCACTGATAGAACCAACCTAGTCAAAAAAGGGTGAAGCCACTTCAAGCAGTAGACCCATACTAAGCGGCATACCCCAGGGTTTGGTCATGGGCCCTCTGTTATTTGTGATATACTTTACTGAGGTGCAGGCCAAAACCAGTGTGCTATGGATGATCATGTTTGCAGATGACTGCAAGCTGGGTGCTGTCATCAATTCCCCTAGTGATGTGGACATCCTCCAAGTGGGCCTCACCCAAACAAAAGACTGGTGCCAGAAACATGAATACCAAAAAATGCATCATCATCCCTTTTGGGAAGCGTGACATCCACACAAAATTATCGCATTAATAACATCCTAAACACGCAATCAGTCGTGAGGGATTTGGGCACCCAGTTTGATAGCAACCTGACTTTTGACCACCATGTTGCTTCTATTATACGGAAGGCTTTCTACATGGCCTACTTCATAAATAAGGGTATCTCATCCAGGGATAAGGAGGTCATAAAATCCCTGTATTCTTCCCTTAGAAGGTGCATTATTGAGTAAAATGCCCCATTCGGCATGTACCTCGCAAAGCACATCCAACAGCTGGAGAGACCATAGAGGTTCCTAACCAGGAGAATCCAGGCCCTCAAAAGTCTACCATATACAGAGATAAAGGCCCTATCCCTCTATTCAGTTTCATACAGACTCCTCAGAGGTGACCTCTGTCAGGCATACAAGGCGATCTTAGACCCTGCCTTGATGGGCTGCTGCATAGCCGCAAGTCAAGCTCCACTAAAGTAATCCACACAAGCAGCCTCAATCTGGTCTGTGACATCAATAGGACTTTGTGGGACAGATCTGTGTCCCATAGACTCCTCAATCTCTGGAATAAACTCCCTCTTCATGTCAAGCAGAGTAATTCTTTACCGCTTTTTAAGCGCAACCTGGATAACTGGATAGGAAATATAAAATACATCCCTGGGATTCCACCCATGTCCCTGCTGGACAGGGGTATCAGGTGCTGATTTGTCTAAACATTGGTTAAACTCTTGGCTAGCTTTACAAGGACCTCAGGGCCAATAGCCTAGTAACTTCCTACGATCCTATGATCTTATTACATTAGGGATTCCCTGCCTAGGTCAGCCTGACATCCGGCCAGTATACCAAAGCCTTACGCTGTTTTAAGGTAAGACGTACGTCACACATGCTCCTCACATACCATAGGGCATCAAGGTGATGTCAAGACGCACCATCCTCATAACTGAGAGCCCCAGCAGGAATGTTAGTCTAAGGAAAACCAAGAGGTAAGCAGTATATCTAAAAGAAAAACAGACCAAGGGGAATACTGCAAAAGTGAAGAGAAGGACATCTACTGTTATAGTAAGATTTTACACAACTGTACTATGTCCTTCCATTTCACTGTTGTAGTATTCATAAGAGTAGAGAGTGCCAAAGCTCATGAAGAAACAGGGGAGGAGCAAGGACCAGCAGAGAAGAGCTCTCTAGGTAGCCATGAAGGATGGCCCTAACAAAACCAGCTCTAGATATGGAAATTCCATCTATCTTGTAGTGCTTGGTAAAAGCAGACACAGAAGTCCAGGTAACTGCATCAAGAACAGAGTTAGTGATCAAACCATTGGAAAAAAAACATCAGAAGAAGCCACAGTCCTATTAGAATGAGCCTTTACACTAAGAGGAAGGCTCTTACCTTGAAAATAATAACAAAAAAAATAGCTTTTGAAATCCAAGAAGAAACCGTCTGCTTGGATATAGCTAATCCCAAGGACCTGGGATGAAAGGAAACTAAGAGCTGATCACATTTCTTAATAGCCTTAATCTTATCTAAATAAAACCATCCAAAGTGTGCACCATCTTCTCACTATCAGACCGTGGAGAAGGTAAAAAAGTGGATAAATTAATAGACTGATCAAGGGATAACTCATTCACCACCTTGGGCATAAAAGAAGTATTACTACACAAGGGCACCCTATTCTTATGAAACACCTAAAAAGGATGACAAGTCATAATGGCCTGAAGCTCAGACATCCATCTGGCAGAGGTAAGGGCTAACAAAATAACAGTCTTCCAACAGCAATGTTGCAATGAAGCTGAATCTGTAGGCTCAAAAGGAGCTGGAGTCAATTTCTCCAAAACAAACTTAAGATCCTATGGAGGAGGAAAAGCATTCCTGAAAGGCCTAATATGAAGAGGAATTCTGTAGCTTCAAACCTAGGGGGTAAAGCAGGAAACAAAGGCAGACAAGCAGAGATAGCAGATAAGTGGGTGGGCCTTAACAGAAGAATAAGCCAGCTCAGTATTAAGCAATTCACACAGTTAAGACAGAATCAAAGGAACATCCAGAGAATGTGGATCCAGGTTACAAGAAATGCACCAAACAGGAACCTCTTCCATTTGAATAAGTAGGATTTCCTAATACTGGATTTCCTTGCCTCCTGCAGGACCCTAAGCATGTCCTCAGAAAAAAAGGTGTATCTGTGGAACCAAAATCCTATCACCCACAAAGTCAGTTGAAGAATGGACAAGTGAGGATGCATGACAGATCCCTTGTCTTGTGTAAGTCCACCCTGTGAGGTAACTTGTGATGACTGCCCTTGGCCAAATGCAGAAAAGGGAACCAATGCTTTTTCAGCCAAAAGGGAGCCACCAGCAAGATATTGGGAGCATCCTGTTGAATTTTGAAAAGGACATTTGGAATGAGGGGAAGGGGAGGGAAAGCATAAAGAAACATCCCCTTCCAAGAAAAAGAGAGGGTTATCCACCTTCCACGCAAGATGACCTGGGACTCTGGCACAAAATAGAGGAAGCTGTCTGTTCAGAGAGGATGCAAATAGATCTATTTGAGGAGCATCTCACTGGTAGACAAGGCCCAAAAACACATCCCTGTGAAGCATCTATTCCTGAGATTGAGTTAAGGACCTGCTCAGAGTGTCTGCCACAATGTTTTGACCTGAGAGAATGTAAACTGCCTGATGAGTCACTTGATACTGGACAGCAAGATCTCATAACAATACCACATTCACTGTCATGTTATTCTGTAAACACCATGGCAGGTCCCAGGGAGACAAGAGATGAAAAGCCTAAAATGCTGGGAGAAGGACTCATCTCTTTAACAGTGATATGCTCCTTCTGTTGACCTCCTGCATCTTTAGGGAGCCAAAAGCTTCTCCCCATCTCATGTCTGAAGTATCTCCCTCCTGAAAGGAAGACAGGGATGAAAAGGGAGCCCTGGATTTAAGAACAACTGCTAGATCAACCAGTTGAGTTCCTTCTTGAGACAAGGTAGAAGAGGAACTACAAATTCTAGGGGATGAGCATGGTGAAGCCAAACTAACTTAGAGAACCACTGAAACTTTCCTCATGTGAAGTTTGGCCAGAAGGAACAAAGGGATGGTGGAGCCCATGAAACCCAGAGCTCTCAGAAAAGTACAGTTTTGTACCTACCATAAATGTAGATGTTCGAAGATCCACATTGCTGCAGTCATAACCTGTGGTAGTCCGCTGTCCTCGGTCGGCCCGAATACCAAAGTATTAGGCTGGCGTCGGTCATGGCGCTCAGATCTGACGTCAGTGCGTCATGGTATTAAAGCGCATGACCGACGTCATATCCTCAGTCTTTTCTTGCCCCAGATGTCAGAAGGCCCTAAAAAGAAAGGCCACAGCCTTAAATAGAAAAACCACCAAAACCCATGTACAAACAACATCTATAACTCAAACCATATAACCACTCCAAACTACAGAGGGGAAGGAGGGAGGGTAAATTGGACTGCAGCAATGTGGATCTTCGAACATCTACATTTATGGTAGGTACAAAACTGTACTATGTTCTTCATCTCACATTGCTGCAGTCATAACCTGTGGGTAGAATCCCAAAGCAAAAGTAAAGGGTGGTTGGCCAAATCATAAAGCATTGGGGGCTGCTAATAAGCCCTGCAAGACTGCAGTGGCAAACCCAGCCCTAGATTTGGAATAAAGAGGGAGATGGTAATGTTTAGAAAAAGTGTGCACTGAACTCCAAGTAGCTGCTTCCAAAATATCTTTGGTAGCTACTCCCCCCAAAAAAGCAGTAGAAGTGGCAGTAGCCCTAGTGGAATGAGGTCTGATTCCAGCCGGAATCTCCTTACCATGATGAGAATAACAAAAGGCAATACAATGACCAATCCACTTAGAAATAGTTTGTTTAGAAATAGGTTTCCCCTGAGAGCTCAAAGCAAAAGAAACAAATAACTGTTGAGACTGTCTGAAACTTTTAGTCCTGCTCAAATAATAACGCAACTGCCTGTGAATATCCAAAGTGTGCAAAATTTTCTCCCCTTTATTTTGGGGATCAGCATAAAAAGTAGGCAAATGAATAGATTGATTCAGGGCCACATTTGAAACCACTTTAGGCATAAAAGTAGGGTTAGTACGCAGGGATACCCTATCCTTATGAAAAATCAGGAAGGGCTCAACTGCCATGAGAGCCTGTAATTCAGAAACCCTTCTAGCAGACGTAATGGCCAACAAAAAAGCAGTCTTCCAAGACAAAAACTTTAACTCAGACGTAGCTGCAGGTTCAAAAGGAGGTAAAGTAAGTTTTTCCAACACAAAATTGAGATCCCAGGAAGGAGTAGGAGCTCTACGTGGGGGTCTTATGTTCTTTGCCCCTCTAAGGAATTGTTTAAACAAAGGATGAGGGAATAATGGTGGGTCACAGTCATAGTGAGCAGAAATGGCTGCAGCATGAACTTTTACAGAGGAGAAAGACAAACCTTTGTCTAATAATTCTGTAAGATATTGAAGAGAAACACTCAAATTAGGCCTGGAAACATCAAAACTCCTTGCTGTGCTCCAAATAAAAAATCTCCTCCATTTATCAGCATAAACTTTCCTTGTACTAGGCCTTCTGGCCTCCAAAATAACATTCAAAACTGGAGGAAGCTTCGACCCTCCAGGTTCTAGAACAGAATATGCCAAGCTGTTAGATGCAGGGACTGAATCCTGACCTTGAGGAAATGATTGCCCACCTGGGACAAAAGGTGTGGAATTGAAGGCAAAGGCCAAGGAGGCTCCCGTACTAAACTCCTCAGCAGAGGGTACCAGTGCTGTCGAGGCCAATCTGGAGCTATTAGAATCATGGAGGGCTTGTCTTGTCTGACCTTCAAGAGCACCTTGGGAAGGAGAGGCAGAGGAGGAAAGGCATAGACGTGAAGATTGCTCCAACTGAATGATAGAGCATCCACTTTCCAAGCTGTGGGATGAAACATCTTTGTGCAAAACTTTGGCAACTGGAAATTCAGTGGAGAAGCAAACAGATCTATGTCTGGAGTCCCCCATATCACTGTCAACTGTCGAAATACATGAGGATCCAACTTCCACTCGTGGGGATCCACCATCTGTCTGCTCAAAACATCTGCTAAGGAGTTCTGTGCTCCTGGCAGAAACCTTGCCTGAAGAGTGAGGTGCATACTGAGAGCAGTCTCCCACAGAATCATAGCTCGTCTGCAAAGAGGGTACGAATGGGTTCCCCCCTGCTTGTTGATGTACCACATGACAGTTGTGTTGTCTGTTTGAATCAACACTTGTCCCGGGTGAAGTAAATCCTTGAAAGCCATCAATGCAAATTGGACTGCTAACATCTCCTTCAAGTTGATATGTAAATGTTGAAGTCTGGCAGGCCACGTGTCTTGAACCCACTTTCCATTGAGATGTGCTCCCCAAGCCTTGTCCGAGGCATCTGTCGTTAAGATCTGACTCGCCTCTGGTCGGGTCACAGAGAGTCCCTTGTTTAGGTGACATTCCTGAGCCCACCACAAAAATTCCTTTTGAATGCAAGGTATTATTTGAATGACAGTGTCCAGATCGTGGCAGTGTTGTGTCCATACATTCTTGAGATACCATTGTAGCTTCCTCATATGCAGTTTGGCATTGGGAAGCACCAGAATACAAGATGCCATGAACCCCAAGGCTTGAAGGACTGTCCTTGCAGTCAGCCTGGACCGTAGAGACAATCGTTGGAAGTAAAGTGTAAGGCTTCTTTGCTTGTCCGGGGTCAAAAAAGCCATCTGGGAAGCTGTATTCAGTCTCACACCCAGAAAGCACATTTCCTGAGAGGGTACTAGACTGGACTTTGTTTCGTTCACAGAATACCCTAGGCACCTTAACACTGCCATAACATACTGTAGATGGTGAAGCTTGTTTTCGTCTTGAGCAAGAATCAGGCAATCGTCCAAATAAGGATAAATTTGTATTCCTCTTAACCTTAAGAAGGCTATCACCGGGGCCAGAACCTTTGTGAACACCCTGGGCGCAGTAGATAAGCCAAAGGGCAATGCAGAGAACTGATAATGTAAAGTCCCAGCCCGAAAATGCAGGAATCTCCTGCAACTGGGTCTGATAGGAACATGAAGATAAGCCTCTTTGAGATCCAGAGTTACCATCCAGTGGTCTTTGCCCAACAGAGGCAGAAGTTGTTGCAACGTCAACATTTTGAATTTTGGAATGTCCAGGTATGTGTTGAGGATAGATAAATCCAAAATTGGTCTCCAAGTGTTTCCTTTCTTTGGTACAAGAAACAGGCGCGAATAAAATCCTAGGCCCACTTCTGACGTAGGGACCTGCTGTATAGCCCCCATCTGAAGAAGTAAAGAAATCTGTTTGTGAGCCTCTACTCTTTGCTGAGGAGGAACGTCTGGCATGCCTTTGAAAGAAGGCAATGTGTGGAAATAAAACTTGTAGCCTCGGTTTATAATGTCCAGTACCCATTTGTCCTGGGTGACTAAAAGCCAGTTTTGCTTGAAAAGTGCTAACTTTCCTCCCAAAGGAGCTGCCAGACAGGAGGGATCTGGCAGCTGAAGATGCAGGTCATTGGGCCTGTTTACGAAAGGACTGGCCCCTGCCCTCACTTGTAGATGGTGCAGGGGAACTCCATGTTCTAGGCCTGAAAGAACCCTGAGCACTGCCCCTACCACGTTTAGATCTGCCCCTAGACTGTAAATCAGAAGAAGGGTAAGCCCATCCCTTAGTAGGCCAATTTCTGCTAAACTTAGGGGGCTGCACCTGCAAAAAATCTTTAACAGTCTGCATAGACTTAGCCTTGTCTTCCATTTTCTTTAAAACAGACTCCACATGAGGACCAAACAAAACTTCAGACTGTAAAGGAGCATCCAAAATTCTAGCTTTAACATGCTCTGACAAACTCTGATCCTTAAGCCAGGCGTGCCTGCGAATAACTGATCCAGTGGCAGCCACCCTGGAAGAAGCCTGTAAAGCATCGAAACCACACTGCAAGGAATGCTTACCCACCTGATCAGAGGCATGGACCAACTCCTGTAATTCCTTACACTCTATGCCCTCTGCTAAAGCATCTACCTTAGATTTTAATTGAGTAAGGAGAAAATTCTGGTACTTTAACATATGAAACTGGCAATTCAAAGCCCTCATTGCTAGAGTGGAAGAGGTGTACACTTTTTTACCCCACCTATCCAAAGCTCTAGATTCTTTATCCATATGAAATGGATTCTTTACAACAGAAGCCCTGACACCCTTAGGTCCCTGACTAATAGTTTCTGGGTCAGCCCTTGGGCTCTTATACAGATATTTATGAGCCTCAGGCACCCTGTAATACCTATCAGGTTTAACTGGCGCAGGAGGCAAAGAGTCTGGATTAAGGGAAGCCTCAGAGAAAACATCCTGAACAACATCCAAAACAGGAGGTATAGCTAAGGGCCGATGTTGAGGCAAAAAAAAAATTCCCTAAGCCTCTTTCGAATCCGAGAAATCCTGACCTTCCCATTTAAAATGCTCCCTCATAGAATGCAAGGTTTCTGAGAAGGAAAAATCCTCTGGAGGAGAAGCAGAAGGACTGGAATCCTCTGCGTCCGAATCTGAATAAGGAGGAAAATCCTGAGTGTCTTCAGCGAAGACTGAGTAATCTGAAGCCTGTTCCAAACTTTCCACTTCTGGCTCCACCCTAGGCCTCTTATCTGGAGGGGCATAGAACCCTGATTAAGGAAATTAAATCTTCTGCCATTTTAAGCATGTGTTTTTAGGCACAGAGCCTGCAGAACTAGGACTGACACCTGAGGAGGGCAAACCAGGCCTGCCCTTAGAAGGTACCTTAGAGACTGAAGGAGAAGGCCTAACCACCTTAGGCAAAGAAGGGAGTACAGTAACCTGAGAGGCCCCTTCAGCCTGACCTGACTCCTGTGAGGCCACATCTTGCAAAATTAATGTCTCCCCCTGAGACTCAGCTGAAACCTCGGCTGGATCCACAGCTTCCAGCGTAGTTTCTAAAGAACCGGCGTCCGGAACGGACGACTCATCCTGCTTGGACCTTAACGACTTATCCTTGCGCTTCTTAGCGGAAGCGGGCGGAGGATCCGACGGCATATTGTAATTACACCGCTTCCCAAAAACAAGCCTAGCGCAATCTAACCTACGTTTAATTGTGCGCTTATTAAACCTAGCACAAAAGCGACACCCGACTACGTCGTGCTCAGGCCCCAAACAAGGAATACAAAGAGAGTGGTAATCCCTATGCGGTATTTGTTTCCCACAAGAAATACAATTATTCACTTTTTCTGACATCCGGAATTAACTGAGGCAAGAAAAAACAAGAATACTCCCCAACGGGGTACTTAGCCCAACTTGGTTTCGGTCTGAAACTCGAAATACGAAAATTTCAGAACGCCGAACGGCACTTGCAAACGCTGCTTCTGCTTCGGACCATGCGGCAAAAAAGACTGAGGATATGACGTCGGTCATGCGCTTTAATACCATGACGCACTGATGTCAGATCTGAGCGCCATGACCGACGCCAGCCTAATACTTTGGTATTCGGGCCGACCGAGGACAGCGGACTACCCACAGGTTATGACTGCAGCAATGTGAGATGAAGAACATCTCCCTGGCTATAATGGAATCCCAGGAGAAAAGCAGTTTGGAAGAAGGAGATGGGGCCAAGGCCTTGGAGGAGGGCAGGGATGCCAGCAAAGGCACCATCTGAATCCTGCAACCCAGAACAACACTGTCCTGCGAAGGAGTCAGAGAAGACTTTCTGAAGTTTTTGTAAACACCAGGCTCTGAAGAGAGATGGCAAAATAGAGATTTTACAACAGGATCTCTGGAAAGCATGCCTGAAGCAGCAGATCAACCAATTAGGGAAATACATGGATCCCTGAAGCATGCAAAAAGCACTTACAGGAGCAAGGCATTTGGTGAATACCCTTGAGGCAGTAGAAAGGCCAAAGGGAAAAGTACAGAACTGAAAATGCCAAGAAGCAACAGAGAAATGCAAAAAATGTCCTGAAAAGGGGATGGACTGGAATATGGAGATAAGCATCCTTGAGATCCATAAACACCATATAAACCTGAGGAAGCAAAAGACGGAACAAAGTCTGAAGGGACAACATTCAAAAAGTGGGCACCTTCAGAAAAGTGTTTAGATGAGAGAGGTCTACAAGTTCCTTCCTTTCTGAGTACTAGAAACATCCTGGAGTAAAACCTCCTCCCCCCTTTGAGACATAGGATACTATTCAAGAGGTGCTTGAGTCAAAAAGTCCCAAAGCACCTTTGGGAAAAAGGAGTGCTGTTTCTGTGGGGGTTGAGGAATACCCTTAAAAGGGGGAAGGGATTTCCAAATCATGAAATACCCTTGAAGAATAACAGAGAGAGACAGAGAGAGACAGAGAGAGACAGAGAGAGAGAGAGAGAGAGAGAGACAGAGAGAGAGAGACAGAGAGAGAGAGACAGAGAGAGAGACAGAGAGAGAGAGACAGAGAGAGAGAGACAGAGAGAGACAGAGAGAGAGACAGAGAGAGACAGAGAGAGACAGAGAGAGAGAGAGAGACAGAGAGAGAGAGACAGAGAGAGAGACAGAGAGAGAGAGACAGAGAGAGAGAGACAGAGAGAGAGACAGAGAGAGAGAGACAGAGAGAGAGAGACAGAGAGAGAGAGACAGAGAGAGAGACAGAGAGAGAGACAGAGAGAGAGACAGAGAGAGAGAGAGAGACAAGTGGCTAGGAAGAACAGGATAGTCAGACAGCATCAGGTTTACCTGGAAAGAAAGACTTCTGAAGCCCTTAAGTCCGAGTGGCCTTATAGCAGGAGGAGCCTGCTTGCCACCCTTTTTGATCTTAGGAGGAGGTCAAGATTGCCTGTGAAAAAAGGCTGGCTAATTGGGGTAGTTTCTCTGAAATTTAGGAACAGGAAAAACACATTTGAGTTCCTGTAAAGCATTTCCCTTATCCTGAAGGGACTTAAATCAGCAGCAGCTACACCAAACAAGTGTTTATTATCAAGAGGGGCATCCATAAACTTAGCCTTGATATCATCAGGCAAAGGTTGAAGCCAAAGCCAAGAATATCTCATCGCTGACCGAAAAGCAGCAGCAGCTCTAGAATAAGCACCTGCTGCATCATAACTACACTTAATGGAATGATGAGCCATCTAGAAATCCCTAACAGGGAAAGAGCAGAAGTTTTACCTTCAGAGTTTGGCAGATCAGAAATAACCTGACAAGCCTGGGAGAGGAGAGCCAATACATACCTGGACATCCATCCATCCAACCCCTTTTTCCCATTTTGCACATGGGGTCAGGGTGTCACTTCAACAGTGAATCATCTCAAGCCAAGGTTTACACTGCCAGGTGGCTAATTAATAGCCCTAAAAGCCAACGTAGCCAAAGTGTAACCCTTCTTACCTATCCTTTCCATGGTTCTGCTGTCTTTATCAGAGGGCAGTAACTTGGGCGAAGGAAGCAATTGAGAGCTTGTCAGAGGCTACAGACACATTGAGAAGTTAGCAGCAGGACACTTGTACAAAAATTTACAGTTCTCAGGCACCCTTTAAAACCTGTCAAGTTTCTTGGGAGCAGGGGGTGAGAATCTGGAACTTTAGAGGCATTGGAAAAGCCATCCAACAAAGCAGCCAAAACAGAAGGAACAGCAGAAGGTTTAGGCGATTCCATCTGCAGCAACTCATAGATGAATCTCTAAGACCTGAGCACAATCCCATTTAAAGAACTCCATTATCCTAAAGATTGAGCTCCCAAAATAAATCTCTTCAAAGGGACTATCAGGACAGGTAGACTCCTCTTCCGCTAACCCATAATCCAAAGGAGAAGGAATATGAGAAGAGTAAGCCCTGGAGATCATCATCAGAATCCAACTCCTCCTCAGAGGAATCCTGTTCCACGGGTATTTTAAGGGTAGTAGAGGACCAAGGGCAGCTGGAACCGAAACACCCCGAGGAGGTTTAATGCCATCAAAGCACTAAACAAACCCTGACTGAAGGCCTGCCACTCACTCTGTGGATCCCTAGGGGCAGGAAAAACATGTTTAGTTTTCTGTTTTTTCTTTAATGGGATGTTTGCCTTATAAAACTTGGAAGGCTCCGACCCCGGACAGCATTCAATAATAGTTGTAGGACTACTTCTCTGACTAAAATCTGAGGAACACCCTTAAGCCCCTCGGAAATGATCAACCGTGGTTCCCCCTGAATGTTCAAAATGGGTACCTGCAAAGTCTCCTCAGATGTGCGTAAAGCCAGATCTCAGTCAGCCTCCAACCCAGTTTCGGCAGAGGAATCTGACAACAAAGCTGGACTTCCCTTCAGACATTCACTCACCTCAGGAGAAATGTTCTGTGGAGGCTGAACAGTGGAATATTCCGGCCTAGGCTTCTTGGCCTTCTTCTTCCCTGACAGTTGTGCCTTGGAGGAGGAAGGTCCCTCCATAGTATCTTTGTCGAGAAGTTTAAGTTGCCGATTCTCAACATACAATGCCAAAGACAAAAGTCAAATACCAAAAACCTGACAGATGAACAGGGTGTATGGTCGTGCAAGGCGTCAAGGCAAAACAGACACTGTTTGTAGTAGTCTCTATGTGAATCTGTCTCCCGCTTTGGCATTTACCCTTCTTAGATTACATGAAACCCTATAAGCAACAAAAAAGACAAGTAAACAAGGAACCCCTATGGGGCAATTATCTGGAATGGCTTGGTAAAACCAGCAACAGAACAAAGGTGCTCAGACAGACTATCAAGAGATGGCATTCAGACTGGCGGCAAAGAAGTTTTGAGGATGCTATTTCCGGACGTCACCTTTATACCCTATACTATGCAAGGAGCATATGTGTGATGTACGGCGTACCTTAAAGCACCCTAAGGCTTTGGTATACTGGCTGGATGTCGGGCTGCCCCAGGCAGGGGATCCCTACTGTTATGAACATTGCAGCAGCGGAAAGGAAGGACATTCTAAGGTGACTGAATTAAATACCATACCTCTCAACTTCTTTGTTCAAGAATTCCAGATAAAGCCAAAAAAAGGGGGGGGGGAGGCAAAGACCCAAAATCAAGGACAATTTTTTAAATATTGCTCTGATTCACTTAAAAGGTTAATAGAACAATGGCATTTTTATTAATCTGTAGTTTCGACCAATAAAAAGGTATGAAACTTTAATGACTGGCATTGCTGATTGACTGTAATCCTCAGTGACTTGCCAAAAAAGAAAAATGTTACAAGGGACAAGGCGAAAATATGAAGCATCAACCAGGGGATGTATTGGCCATAAGCTGGCAATACACTATGCTTTTAGCCACATCTCAAACACTGGCTTCTGGTAACAGTGCCACACACTTACAAGGCAGTACTGTGGAAGCCCGTATTCCGTATAATGGCAGCCAATCTCGATGGCATTCCACAACAGGTGTCTGTGCCACATCACAGCAGTTAAGTCCCAGAATTTCAACCACACCAGTGCCAGTATCAGTGTTAGTGTTCAGCACCAAAACTGTTACATCAAGGCAATTAGTCCCATAAGTCTATCAATAAAAAAAAAACCTTTATCAGTAACAAGTCTCAGTGGCACAGTATAAGAGGTGGCCAACAAAGTAACATTCATTCTCTGCACTTAAGCAAGCTTGGCCAACACATACGGTACTATTGTAACATTCTACCCATGGCCAGAGTAAGAACATTAATGCATCTCAAACCACCACAGTGAGCACCTCTGAATTCATGAACTTTATAAAGATAAACCTATATGATTACCTCCCAAAATTCAAATGCAAAATTTCCAGCCTTCATGTAGTCTCAGCTGTTACATATGCCAATGAATTTTACTCCAGTCTAAGAAGTAACATTGTCACAATCAGCACCAAATATACTGGAGAATTTAGAAATAAACCATTTTGGTGGAATGCAATAGCAGTAAGTTATATAATAAAAGAAAAAAAAGCTAATTAAGGTCTATAATAAATCAAACTCTATCCGCATTAAAGTCTCTGTCAAAAAGCACAGCAAAAAAAATCGAACAGTTACCATAAGGAAGATCATAGTGAGGCACAAATTAAAATTAGCATCTGCAGTTAAAGGAAATCAGAAATTCCTTGCTGACTACTAGAAGCATTCAACTTAAGAACAGCCACATGATGTATTCATGAGTTATTGAAAATGGCCATCATTATGCTCCCCCCACTGAGGGGCCCCACCTTAGATGCTAGGAACTATAGATCCATCATCCTAATAAGTGTAAATTGCAAAGCTATCATGCGATGTATTTATTTATATCACATTTATAGACTCGTATATAAAACAAACAAAAAATATATATATATATATATATATATATATATATATATATATATATATATATTAATGCTCTAGACCCACAACAATATTGTCTTGCCAAAAGGAGATCAAGACTATTTGATTTAGTCAATATCTTCAAGAAAGTCACTAAAGCTGTAGAGAGCAGCCATGCAGTTCATACATTATACCGACATGTATCCAAGACCTTTGAGGCTATTCTCCATACTGGTATTCCAAATAAGCTAAAAATGCCTAAACACAGACCTTTACGTTGTCAGACAGACAGCAAACTGACAGATAACTAGAACCCACATATTAGCAGGTGCCATCTTCTTTCGGCTTTTCCCAGCTAGGGGTCGCCACAGCAGATCACCTGTCCGCTCATGATTGGCAGTGGAGTTTTACAGTGTCGAATTGCCAGCCCACCACCCAACCTTCCACACAAGGCGCACACATGCACACACTCACAACCTAGGGCCATTGTAGAGTATCCAATCCACCTACAGCATCTTTTTGGGATGTGGGAGGAAACCGGAACACCCAGAGGAAACCCAAGCGACCACAGGGAGGACATGCAGATTCCGCACAGAAGGCACCCCAGCCGAGGATCGAACCGGACAACCTCTTGCTGTGGGGCAGCAATGCTAACCGCTGCATCACCGTGGCTGCCCATTAGCAGGTGCCATCTCAGAAAGCAAAAAAGTGGTTAGAAGCATTCCTCATGGCTCAGTACTGGGATCCCTTCTGTTCAGTATCTGCATGTTGGATCTACATACCACTAACTAGGCCATGCTGCTAACTAAATTTGATAATGACTGAAAGTTGGTGATGTCAGTCACTCTGAAACTGACGGCATCGAGAGCTAAAACATACAAATCAATGGTGTATAAAGAAATGGGCTTAACAGCTTACATTAAAGATGACATCCCACTCCGGGAAGATATGATCATCAGAGATCTTGACACCCTTGTAAACAACTCCCTATATTTTGCCTACCATGCAGCAACAGTGATTAGGAAATCCTTCTGTCAGAAGAATTTTTTCCTCTATAATCTTCTCTGATTAACTCATTACCATCCCAGTGATGCCTCCAGGTGCATTTGCAGTTAACTCCTATATATATATCCTATATCCTATCCTATATATATCCACATATTCTACCAACTATATTACTCAAACATAAAGCATCCCTACAACTTAACACAGTAACCCTCCCACCATACCTATTACCCAAAGAGCACAATCATAAAGTTTCCCTTATAAACAAACACATTAAAAAACTGAGAAAACTAATAACCTCATGCATATCTAAACTAGCCCTAAGTGGAGATATCCACCCCAACCCTGGCCCTACCATCTCCAACCCCAATCCTCATAATCAGACTAGAAACCACAACTTCTCCCATATTACAGCCAATAGAAAGCCAAGTGACTTCCTTCTACTAAGCCTAAATATTAGCAGTATATCCAACAAAGTCCATGAACTCCATGCCACCATAGACTTGTACTCCCCAGATATAGTCATTCTGACAGAAACCTGGCTAAAACCTCACATTACCAGTGAGCAAATACTCCCTACAGGTTATGGCATACTAAGAGTAGACCGGCTAAACAAGAAAGGAGGCGGTGTAGCTATAATATTTAAACAGCATCTAAACATCAAGATCTTAAAATCATCAGCTCCACAAATAGGCAATGAAGAAATAATATATACCAACCTCAAAATAAACCAAAACAAAACCATCAACATAATTGGATGCTACTTCCCACCTGGCCCAAATAACCCTCCACTACAAAACCTCCTCAGCTGGTCTACCCACCATCTCCCCCAAGAAACTATCATTTTAGGTGATTTCAATACTGACTGGCAATCCTGTTCTGGCAACCATCCAACCCATCATGTAAACCTTCATGGCTTCACCCAATTAGTCCAGTTGCCAACCAGGATAAATAAAAATTCCAGCAAACACACTACCCTGGACTGGATACTAGTCAGTAAGAGCCCCCAGTCATATATAACAGGTTGCTTATCAGATAGCCTCAGTGATCACTCCCCAACATTCCTACTCAAAAATACCTATACCAAGCTAAACCTGTCATCTACCGTCAAATACGTAAAAAAACAAACTTTAACCCACTCACATTCATCTCATCCCTCAAAGAATGTAACTGGCATCCTCTAAAGTACCTCAGTCTTGATGACGCAGTTGAATTTTTTAATACTACCTTCCTGAGCATCTTTAATTACCATGCCCCCATAAGGCTTTCCAGAATCAAAGCACAAACCTCCCCATGGCTACAGAAAACCACTAAGTCAGACATGAAAAACAGGGATAAAGCCTGGGAGCACTGGCGCAAAACCAAAACCTCCTCAACTAGACAGAAATTCCTAGAACTACGCAATAGAGTCAAAAAGCTAATAAAACAGGACAAATTCCAATACTACCAGTCTGCCCTAGACTCCTCCCAACACATCTCCAAACAATTCTGGTCCTCCATAAACTCCATCCTTCACCCAGGTAAAGTCTACAGTACCCCTCCTCCTAACATCCCTCACTCCTCAGAAAATATTGCTACCTCATTCAACACACATTTCACACAAACCATACTATCACTAGCTAAACAACACAACTCCCCTCCCCTCCAACTCACACCTTCAACTAGTAATCTCCCCACTGCCTTCTCTTTTTCTCCTGTACCTACCTCCAACATAAAAAAAACTCTTAACTAAACTTAAGTCCACCAGATTAGCAGAAGACAACCTCCCAAGTGAATACCTACAAATCGCAGCTGATGCTCTGGCTTACCCAGTATCCATCTTGATTAACCAATCCCTGTCAGAAAGTTACATTCCCACACTGTGGAAAGTATCACATATAATTCCCCTCCACAGAACTAACCAATTACTGTCCCATAGCTATTCTCTCTCCACTCTCCAAAATACTAGAGAGATGCATACACTCTCAAGTCTCAGACTACCACCTTACTAACAACCTCCTTTCCAATACTCAGCATGGTTTCCAACCAAACCATAGCACCACTACTGCCTTACTCTCCTTTACTAACACTATCCTTCAGCATAAAAACAATGGCCATCTCTCCTCTGCTACTTTCCTAGACCTATCTAAAGCATTTCACATGGTCCCACGCAAACAACTTATCTCTGTCCTCAATAACCTATCCTTCTCGCAATCAGTCACCAACTGGTTTCAGAGTTACCTGTCTGACCACCAACAATCCGTTGTATGGCAGAATGACATATCTCCCCAACTACCTGTCTCCATAGGGGTTCCCCAAGGATCCATCCTTGGACGCCTACTCTTCTCTGTTTTCACCAATAATCTAGCCTCTGCCACCAAACATGGCACACTCCTACAATACGCAGATGACTCAACCATCATCTGCTCAGCAAAGTCCCTACCCAAACTGCAAAAAGTCACACAGGAAGCTTTTTCCTCTGTTGAAACTTGGTTATCCGATGCCCAATTAATACTCAACCCAAACAAAACTAAACTACTCATCTTCCAACCCATCAAACATACTCAAAACAACTCTCACTTTAACATCACAGCAAAAGACAACACCACTATATACCCAACTGAACACACCAAATTGCTAGGAGTGGAAATAGACAAACTAAAATTTGACATTCACATATCCATGACCATAAAAAAAGTTCACAAAAAACTAGGAGCGCTATACAGAAATAAGCAACTTCTCTCCAAAGCAGCAAAGATTTCAATAGAAAATTCCCATCTTATCTCCACCCTACTTTATGGCTCTCCAATATATACCAACCTAAGGCAATGCAATCTAAACAAGCTAGAGACCTGCTACAACAAAAATTGCCAAATTCGCCACAGGGGCATCCTACCGTAATCACCACTGTCTCTCACTTGCTGAAGTGGGCTGGCTTGAACTTCCTCACCTCCTTCAATGGTATCAACTCTCACTCGCCCACAAACTAGTAAACCATCCACTAAATGTCCCATCCCTCCAGAATCTACTCCAACCCTATCGCACCACCAGACCACTAAGATCTAGCAACAAAAATCACTTGCAGATCACTAAAGCCAATAACTCTGCTGGTGAAGCACTATTCTCTTGCACCATAGCCAAATTATGGAACTCCCTCAAACCCACAATTACCTCCATACCATCATGCACCCACTTCAAAACTTTACTAAAAGCGCAACTAAAAACATGCTGGCTATGCCCTTGCAACTCCCACTCTAATATCACCCACCCCATCCAACCACTACCTTTCTTTCCACTCCACTAACTACCTTGATTATAGCAATCTCAGATGCTCATAAGCCAGTACTTATTATACAGCAGGAACTTCTTCTTGTAACATTTGTTAATGTCTGGTATGTACTTCACAGATAAAGATTCTAGTTGTCTACTGATGTACTATGTTCTTCATCTGTAAATATGTTGTAAGTAATTGCTATGTAAATTGTTAATTGCTATGTAATCCAATGTAACTACTGCCTGTTTAATTTAACTGTGGAGCTTTTCTCCCCGGGCCTCCGTTGAAAATGAACCTACGTCCAGTCGGATACTCCCGGTCAACAAATATAAATAAATGAAATAAATAAATAAGTAACTCCTACTGATGCCTCCAGGCGTCAAATTTTGCTTGTTCATATTTGCATCTATAATTCGAAAACCATGCTATGTACAAGGTTTTAAAAGATTTCATCTTAAAGCTTACATAATGGCAAACTCAACTGTGTTAATATCTGACCTCTGTCTAGTGCAGGTAAATCGATATTAAGTATTGTTTTTATGATATTAATTTACATAAATATAATTTTCAATTTTTTCTAAATAGCTCAAAAACCAAGTAACAAAGACAGAACTCCTTAGCCTCATATGAAAGCTCTCAGCTAGATGAATAAAATGCTGCTGACAGCAAGTAGGTAACTTGAGTGGTTGCTAAGATACAAGTTGTTTACAAAATATTACAAATGTAATAATGACTGTTTACTGTGACTTATAAATAGGGCATCAAGGTGATGTCAAGATGCACCATCCTCATAAGATTTAGAACCTAAAGAATACTACCACTGTAAAAATAGTTTATGCTGAAGAGTTTGCCATTTATACTTCTTTCATAACCCCTATGGTTCCATATATTCCAATATGAACATTTGTTTGAAATGTGAGGACATAATTTGACTATGAAAAGGCTTAGGCTCCACCCATTGGAAGTTAGAGTGCAAACTTCCTGAGCTCCATTGGAGTGAATGAGTTAAAACAGTTTATAGAATGTAATGTCCCTTTTTCTATGCATCTATCCATCACACATCTACAAAGACACCAGAGTTTCCTAACTAAACAGGACACCAGACTAGAGAGTCTGATTTACCAAGACAGGTCTAACTGTGGCCTCCCCTTTTTATGGCAGTCCACAGCACTGGAGTCAGAGGTGGAGCGGCCATGGGAGATGTGCTTGATGGGATGCCTGTATGTACAAGGAGACCTGTGTCATGCGACCTGCCTTCACAACACTTCCACAGTGCCACATATGTAAACCAAATTGTGAAAAGGTCACACAGATGAACCATTCAGTAAAAACTGCAAGAAAGATCCAAGAAAGCTAGAGTCTTCACTGTGTAATACCTAGTTATGTTACACAGTGAAGTCTCTAGCTTTGCTGGGTCTTTTGTGTAGTTTGTACTGATGTCACTCTTGTGGGACATGACCTGTAGGAGTGTATCATGAGTACCTCATAAAACATCTAACATCTCAGCAAGGAATGTGGTGCTGTTATCCTCTCCATATACAATGGATGGTCCTTTTCATTCGCTGGGTCACTGACTTCTACACAACTAACACAGGGGAGGAAGTGAAACTCAAGATGTGTATGATCACTTGCATGATATGTCAACTTCTGTCTTACCGCTGCTCAATGGAGCTTATGGTAACCAACTGGGACTGCATCACAGGGGGAAGACATCCTTTCTCAAGCAGAATTGTTTGTGCCTTTCTGCCTTTCCGTGTCATCCTGTGTGTTTGGGGAGAGTTCCACACGTGCTGAGGCTATCCCCACTGACTGGGTAGATATTCTGACTTCACACTGCCCATATCCAATACTGACACCATGACTCCTGACCATGCCAATGGCTGGATGCCATTATGGTCAGTCTGAGATGCCTCTGACATCAGCTAGCAGTATATCCACAAGAGAGGAGAATGATATAATGTAACCTGTGAAGTCACCAAAGTAAAATACCCATAACAAATAAATATCACCATTACTTGAATCCCAGTGAATGAATAAATACCACTGTCTACAATAGTAGGAATTAATAATAGCAAACCTACCTTTATAATGGTGGTCTTCAAGTCTGAAGACTTGATTTTCCTATGAACAAAAGTTATACTGCATCTAACTCATACTGCATAAAACTATTCATCAAGTATGGATTTACTTGTTCATGTAACAATATACACACCTGAGGCATCACATACAAAACTGGGAGATCTCCAAAAGAGATTCTTTAAGGGAGATCACCAATATCCAGGATTCAACCATGACCTCTAGATGAAAATGTCCATGCAGAAAGGCAAGGAACTCCTCCATCTCTGAATGTTTTTTCAGCAGATGGGACACCTCCTTTTGCCCTAGCTGCCTTGGCTATGGCAGCACTGATGTCATTTACAACATTCCACCAAGTATGTTCACTTAAGGGCCAGTCAGATTTATCATGACCAATCATCTGTCAACCACGGAAATGGAGGCCTTGCAGCAAGATCTCATTCTCTGCATGGCAGAACTTGCATTTCCTTTGCTTGGTATCCTGCTGTGTAAATGGAATGAAAATTTATGCAAGGATACACTCATCATTAGCTATACTACATCCACCCTGATGCAATTTATGGGTTCCCTGGTGTTGTAGGTAGGTATCAGTAATACATCTCTGTGGCCTATAGCACATGCATACTGCATACCCATGGATAGTGCTGGTTTCCTTCTTTTAATATATCCCCCAACCAAAAAGGGTACATTGGGCAGATGCCATGTGAAGCCTGACATTGGGGGGGGGGGGCACAGGCAATGGCCTGCTACAGTAGTCTCCAGTTGACCATCATCACTGTTGTAAGTGCCATTGTCTGACCCTTCAACATGCCAAGCATTACACAGCATTAAGTGTTAACATGATAAACAGATACTATTACTACATTTTATGTGTATACATATCTTTATGTATGACAAGACCCAATTAAGGGCAGATGTGCTTCAGTGATACAGCAGCTACCTCCTTGTGGAGGAGAAAAAGGTGGATTTGTACTGCAGGTGTGCTGATGCACAGCACACTTTCATTACACTTTGTACAAGAGGAACGCATAACAATCAATACTCCAGTTAGTATCAAACAGCCAAAGTACATATACATAAACAGTAGCAGCATTTCCCTTCAACTGTGCTGTCAAATGTTCTCCCTCATGAAAGTGTACCAACATCAGTAATAGGTACATAAAAGAGCCCCTCCTCTCCCCCTCCACCTCCCAAAAAAAAAAAAAAAACTGCTACAGACAAAGGCATTACAGCATGGGTCTGCTATGAAGTACAGGAGTGGTATTGCACAACAGAATCAATGCACAACTGAAACCTGTATAACTGCATTAATATTATGGTTAAAAAGTTCACAAGGCAACATATTTATAATAATACATGCTGTGGATTGTATTGCAGCTCTCCTCATGCACTTCCACTCTTTTATGGCCTAAACACTTTACAGTACTCTACGTGACTTCATCTCTAATAGCATTAACAAACATTTCATTAAGCACAAAATCAATGCAGGTTTAAGAACACTTTAATGGGGAGGTAGCAACTAGTGATGAACTTTGAGGTGCACACTTATTTACAAACATGCGTAGCCTCCAGAAAAGTAACTTGCTCCTTACTTTTAACAAGCCTGTGAGACTGTCTGCATGCCTGTAATCTTCCATAGCAACTACCATCGTTTATATCACAAAATGTATAGCTTCTAGCATGACAGGTTAATCAAACACCAAATAATGGATGTCCATGAATTTTTGTTTACATACACATTGACTGTGGGCCAATGTATGCTAAGATCTCCTCTCAATCTTATGCACTCATACTTGCACCTGTGAAACACATTGAGCATGCATCAGTAAGTCAATGACCCTTATGGAGATGTGGGGAAAACTATCTTTGTATCAGACTGAGTTACAAAGGATCAAAATAGCCATCATAGTTATTCAACAAACACCTACTTCATTCATTTCATGCCAACTTTCACACCTTAACACTACCCTGCCACGCCAATATTTTAGGCTTTGCATTATGGTCACACTGCCACAAGTTCCTCTAACAAGTGATACCCTATAGTGCAAGGCAAGTGTAAAAAGGGTTGAGGATGGATGGATGGATGGATGGGTGTGACTGCGACAGGCCAGGCAATTCTCTGGAATGCAAATTGATGAATGACCTTTGCTTTCAAGGTAACCAAGTGTGGCAGTGTTACTCAGCAGTGCACAATGGAAAAGCTGGTTTTCCTTTATTTGCTGCACAGTACCACTAGGTGTGCTTAAATGGAGATTCTTATGAGGGTCCCAATATAAAGCAGAAGTCTGGCACAGCCTTGTCCAACCTTTGTAGCCAATGAGTACAAATAGTCAGGGAAAGGACACCAGCAATGCATTACAATTTTTCTGCCTTGTCTGCACAGTCATACTGATTTTCACATGTATTAACATGTTTATTATGAGCATAAAACGTACTTTTTTTTTCCTTCTAGTTTGGGGGGACTATTTTGGAGAAGAGCCTTCTGGGCAGTCATAGCAGCTGCAGAGTTGCATACTATTTCTTTTAATTTGGCAAGTATAATTGAATTCAGTGTCAAATATTTATCCACTATGTATCTGCTTGCAAGATTATGGCTCTGTGGAGGTAACAATGTGTGTACAGGTACATGTACTACATACTACTTGGTATTATGAATATGCAACACAGAATTATGCAGCTTACTAGTATGTGTGCCTTTTGCAGTGTTACTACTGCATACATGCTTGGCTTAAGCTTCTTTCTGGGAATAACTATACTTGTTGAAACGTACACACCACCATCACCACCACCACCTTGATAACACTGCTGTTTATAGGCACATTAGTCATGTCCAGAAGTTCCTTAAAAGTGTGTGCAGATATGTTGTTGGAAGGCAAACTATTAGCACACCCTAGCATAGGACCATTTCTATATGTAGGTAGTTGGGAGCAGTGCACAGATGTATAGATTTCAGTATTATGTTGCATTTTATATTATTAATTAATATGTACCATAGGTCTGTCATATGCATACGTTTATATCTCTTCTCGTTCCCTTTGTCACTATCCTTATATTTTTTTTAAATTATAAGCTCTGTTGGTTTTATTTCTCTGTATTTATGCTTGCATTTTGTAAATCAGTGGCCGTGGTTGTGCCAATTACAAGGCCGCACTCTCCAGCGGCCCCCCAGCAGGCATAGGTTGTCTTCCATATGTGCCCCACCTAGATTTAAGCCTGTCTCATCACTGGCAGCAGCAGGGACAGCCAGGAGGCTACTGAGTGAGAGCATTATTGTTCTCTCTTGTGGCAGTGCCAGGGGTGAGCAGTATGTTACATGTAGTGAGTTGATAGAGATGGTGAGGGATTTGTAGACCTGTAGTTGGAAGCCTAAATCAGTTGCCTATAAAGCATTCTCTTGCAGCTAATAGTCACATCATTACCTGCCCCTGCCATCACCACCTCAGCCAGGACCCAGTGGGGAGGGTGGTCATGGTCCTGTCTGATCTCCTCGTGGGTATCACAAAGGTAGTGCAATGCAGAAGGCTATACTCATCCTAACTCCCATCCTAGTACTCCCTTACTTTTAAAGTCAATGTTTGTTGTTCAGTCCTTCCCATTATTAGTGCCCTCTGTTTGTCTGCATGTTTCTAATTACCCTGCCCTCCCACTCCTGAATGTATCAGCACCTCCCCTGTCAGTCTTTGCCTGTTTTATACTTATGCATAGATCCCTGCTTGTGACCCTCACCCTTTTATGATACCTTTACCGTCCCCTTACATCCTTCTCCAGCTTCCCTTCTTTATAAATAATCTTCCTGCCCATAAAAAAGTATACCCTTCCTCCCTTTCACCACATTGTGTGTGTCCCTTTCTGCATGCTCCTTGACTTGCTGCCCCTTTTTCCTTCCATCCCATATTATCCATTTCTACCATTTTTTTCTGGTCAAAAAACAGATTTAAACATTGCAGTGGGCTCTATAATGTAGATCATTTGTTTTCCATAATGGAAAGAGTTTGTGTCTGTGCACAAGCAGAGGTGCATTCATTCTCTTTGCTTGTCTATTTTCCTCATAACACTCCCAACAGAAACATTGGGATTTCCTCCACCACCATGGAGTACAGTGATTTTTGCCAACGGGTTTCTTAACTGGCAGCAAACTGGGCTGCAAAATTCCCTCTCAGTAAATAATTAACCCCGGGCCAAATCATTCTATGAGCCTTGCCTGAGATAAACATACTACAATTGTGGTTAGCATGTTTCTGAACCTAGGGACACTAACAAAAAAAAAATTCACAGCACCCTATACACCCACTCTATTTCTTTAAAATAATATTCTCTGCTACAGACAGATTAATATTACACACAGAAAATTAAATTATAAACATTTTGTCTAGCAGTTTTCAGCTTCTAAATTTTGCAATTTTCCAAACACTTTTTTAAACACCTCTATTAAATTATCACTTCAAATAAAGATAAACATACATTAACAGAAAACAAACCATATTAATATATTTCCTTCTGCACAGACTTTATATTACATATCTTCTTTCATTGTAACTACCTTTAGTCGAATATTTGCTCAATTCCCTCCTTCCCTTAACTCATTCATTCCGGAGCAGCTCTGAAAAAGCTGCCTGCTTAATTCCACCATAGGAACAACAGTGCAGACTAAGCTCATTTTCAGAAAATCCATTTGTAATACCATACAGAAAACAAATGTTCATAACTCTAACTATAAGAGCTAGACTAAAAATGTAAACGTAAAAGTTGTTCAGCAGACACTGACCTTTCCAACAGTGTAAATGTTGATAGTGCATATCAAAGTCATTATTAAATATTTGAAAAGGAATGTTGATATTGTGCATATTTTTTACCTTTTTGGAAAAGCAAAGCACGATATCTTGATCAATGTACCCTGCAGACCCATACAATTTGAATTTAATTTGTTAGTATGAATGTCAGCTTTAAAATGATACCTTAACCATTACTGTGTGATGCTCCTTTCTTGAGATATTCACAGAAATATGACTAATATATTATTTCTCATAATTGATACATAAACAAAGCATAACATCTCATCGCCTGTAACAGACAGAGCTTACATATCAGTGTAGAAGTTGTGCATCTGAATGCCAGCTTCAAAATGATGCATCATTTGTGTGATTACCATGCTCTCTTGCAAAGATATGGGCATAAAAATGAGAAGTATTGTAAATGTATAATTTTCATAATCGTACAAGACTAAGCAAACTGTGATATCTGTACATGTGTACAGTGCACAAACACAGTTCTTTTACCATGTTGTAAAAAATCATAATTTCCATAATCTAAGTCCGAAACAAACTTTGATATCTGCAGATGAGTACTACATACAGGCACCTTTCTTTTACCATGCTAGAACTATCAATACTGTTTTCAAAATGAGGTATTACTTTGCAAGGGAGCATCTGAATGTGCCAAGTTATTTACCAAAATATGAAAAAAAAAACATAATTTCCATAACATAAGTCCGAAAAAAAATTTGATATCTGCACGTGTCCAACATACAGGCACAATTCATGTTGGAAACAGCAATATTGTCTTCAAAATGAGGTATCACTTGGCACATTCAGATGCTCCCTTGCAAAGTTATTTACCAAAATATGAGAAAAATCATAATTTCCATAACCTAAGTCCTAACAAAACTGATATATGTACATGTATATATCATTCAGAAGCAGTTGTTTTACCATGTAGACACATAGGATTGTAAATATACACATTCTTGGTGTAGCCAACATACTGCTGAATGGGTGCATGTAAAGAGAAAAAGCAAGGTGAGGACCGCCACTCCACTAATGAACCCAGGACAGGCATGGGACAGTGGCAGGCAAGGCCATCTCATTTGTCCGATAGCTGTGCTGACTACCCACTCAGACAGCAGATAACACTGCAGTCTCACGACCTCCTTCAGTGTCAGCAGTCTGCCTTACCTATGCCTTTTCTCTTCACGTGTCCATTCAGAAATGGACCTAAGGGATCAATTTTTGTATTAGTAAGCCCTTCCTGTCATCTAAACTCTACACACGCCTGATAAAAGCAGACTAAAAAAATAAGTATTGCAGGATGGTCACTGGCATATTAGATTGTACGTGGAGCACTCTCCTGAAATAGTTGTTCTTTCTCAGCATCCTCACCAGCTCCTTACCACAGTTATTTGTCAAACTCAGAGAAATATATTTTACACAACACATTTCATAATAGTGTTTTACTTACTATACTTGTCCTACTTGGTCATGGGTGTTTTCCATTCTTCTCACAAGCTGCATCTTAGCAATCCTGCATAGCTCTCCTCATGCCATTGTGGAGGTTGGTAAAGAACAACTCAATGCCCTCCTCAGTTAGGTGAATGCCATCCCTTCTGAACAGGTGAACATCTTCCGCGGTGATGCTGTCATGGCAGATTGCCGATCCACCGACCCTCTGCATCAAGTCATTCATGAACCCATTCTGTAAATGTCTGGCCTTGTGAGCTGCCCGTTGACTGTTTGCTGTTTTCCATATCTGCCGAGGAATTATATCAGACCACACAAAATGACAATGTGGCCACCAAGACTTCAGGTCTTCAAAAATTTCTGTGATTTGAAACCGTAGCCTTCTGAGTGGTTCACTGATGACATCATTCCCTCCAATGTGCAGGACAAGAACGTCGGGCTCAGGGTAGATAGGACACTTCTCTTCCAACAACTGCAGTAGTCCGCTCCAATGCATACCTCATCTTGCAATCCAGTATACCTTCACACTGGATGTGGGGAAGCTCAAGCTGTACCGGTGTTCAGTTTCAGAGGCATGGCTGGCTGCCCAGTGAATGTAGAAATGGCCACATACCCAAACTCTCACTTGTCATTCTCCTGGTCATGAAGCCATGTCAGTGTCAGAAGGTGGACAAACCTGCAGAGGAAAGAAAATACAAACAGATTACTACTGATATTTGACAGATGTATTGGAAGACTACATATATATGCATATCATATGCATTACCTGGTTAACCCATCCAAATCTTCCATCCTATCCACAGGGGCAGTATTCTTTACATTAGGTACATAAGTGGTGATGACGCTTCAGAGGTACAAACCTACTACCCGTGAAAACACCAAATTACACAATGACTGACAAGGAGGCACAGAAAGGGTCCATGTAAAGAGAAAAAGCAGGGTAAGGACCGCTGTTCCACTTATATGCCAAGGATGGGCATGGGGCTCCAGATGTTGGCTATCTGAAGTGTCCCATAGCTGTGTTGGCTGCCCACTTAAGACTGCTGATACCACTATTGTCTCACAACCTCCTTCAGTGTCAACAGTCTGCCTTTTCTCTTTACATGTGCCCATTCAGCAATGGACCTAAGAAATGAGGGACTGAAGTAACTCACTAATTGCTGTCCTGGCCTTCATACATATACTGGAAAGCTGAAATACTGCATGAGACAGAGGCAGCTACAAAGCAACACAACAGGCACTATGTAGTGATTGTTTATAGCTTCATAGGTTGGTACTGGGCTATCTGCCAGAAGGCATATATTAGCCCAGCCACGTTGTGCGGTATTCACCACCCCTTTAGTAGTTCCCTAGACCCTTGTACTAGCAGCTAGTACCCTTGGCCCCTATCTAGTAGTGCTGTTGGTGTGATCCCCAGTGTGAACTTTGTTACCCATCCACTCATCAAGGTTCCTTTTGAACAGTGATAGTGAGGGGCTCTGCCTTATGTAGATCGGGACCCTGTTCCATAGTAAGGGAAATCTCTGTGAAGGGAATCTATCCCTCCAGCATGTTCTATTCATTGTTGTTGAGGTTTATATATCCCTAGAGCGTGTAGCTTGAGTAGATTTGGTTTTGCTAAGATGAAGCATGTTCAACAATTCTGGGTTGGACATGGCTCTGTACATTAGACAGAGATCGCCTCTGAGAAAGCGGTATGCAACAGAGAACAGTCTTTGCCTTTTCAATCGTGCTGCATAGGGCAACTGTTTGAGGCCAGTAATCCTCTTGGTTAGGTACCTCTGTGGTCTCTCCAGCTGCTGGAGATGTCTAGCCAGGTACATTCCAATTGGTGCATTGTACTCAATAATGGGTCTGATGAGGGAAGAGTAGAGGGGCACCATTACATCCTTAGATCTTGATGCGAACCCTTTTGTGATCAGATGGGTCACAGAAGGATTTTCTAACCACTTTGGCAACATGGTTATCAAAGGAAAGCTGACTATCTACTTGGGTCCCTAGATCCCTTATTTCTTCTTCAGATTTCAGGGGATTACCTCCTATGTACATTACACTGTATCATCATATGCGGTTCAGTTACAATAAATCACAAAAATATGAACCACATTACTAAAATAGTTTCTTATCTCTCTTCCCCTCCCAGATGTGAAAAACAGCCTTTAAGCTTTCACAATATTTCAGCCCTAAAAAAGCCCTGGCTATTTTAAATAAAAATAAATTGCACACTCTCCTATTAAACATGTGCAAGTATTCAGGCTGCTAGGGAGGCTGCTATCTTTTACTCTCTTCCCATAATTTCCAATTTAATTTTTCATTGAACTGCTCGCTATTGTGCCTTTAAAGTTTGCATTTCCCTCAAAAATAATGCTCAGAACACTGAAGCTTAATTGCTCTCATGCGTAACTGCTTGCCCCTACAGACAGCTTGTCTTCATGTAAATGAAGTCAGGAATGAGGGAAAAATAGCCATTGTCTCTGCATGATGGAATCTTAGTACATTTCACTCAGAATATGGTGTACTGCCTTCACCTGCAGACTTCTTGACTACCAGTGAGAGCATCTGCTAATGGGAAAAAAAACAAGCTAATATATTTGCAGAAACAATGGACTTATTTTTTATGGCCTCTGTCAATTTGTCTTATTTTCATACTTACTTGCTTAAAAAAAAGCTTATATCAATGGCATTAATACCGATAGTCACACTTGTAAAAATAAATTATTTTAGTTCTACACATAGTATAATCAATGCACTTTTACATCTCACCCCACTCCAACAGCCCAAAATCATAGCATACTAACAATCTTGCTTCTGTCCAGCTTTTCATATTTTTACACTGTAAAGCCTTTATTCCTTACAATTAAAAGTACTTGTTTGCTTTAATACCTTTAACACATAAAACCAATGAAAAGACATCCCCATAATTTTAAAATACCACTGATACAACTACACAAAACTGCTTTACTATATAGCATGCAGTTTATATCATGAAATGTTTTATACAAATACTATTAAGAGCAAACATTGTTTTCCTTAGTTATTTTTCCCTTTAGTGTCCTTCTAAACATGAATGTCAAAGTGGGGTATATGCTTTACAGTCCACCCACAAGTTTAACAAAGTCAGCAAAAGACCACTCCTTCTCAGACACTTTTTCTTGCAAAGCTATGTTTCACAAAGTGACAGTTGCTTTATAATTCTCTACTTATTCATTAATTTCAGCTTTGCTGTATTTCATCCTAATCATCTACCTCTCCCAACACAAGATTCTAGTTCAAGTCCAAGGTACTTCTGATATGGCTAGTCAACTCCAGTGCTTTTCTTTCTCTCGCACTCTCCCACTGTCTCTCAAGCATTGTCCTTTGAAACATTAGACTAGGTTTCACCGGCAAAGTCTCTCTATCAGCTTTATTGCCAGAAGAATGAGAAGCAGAGTCCCTTTCTGTTTACTGTCTCACTTTTTGTTGGCTAAGCTCTTTTATTTCCTCCTTGGCCTATTCTACATCCAAAAATGACCTTGTTCCTCCATTAAAAAAATATTCTGGATACAGCAGGTTAAATATCGCACCTGCTTCTTCACATCCTGACAATGAGTTAAATTTTCTTCTCTTCTGCCTGGTGTACAGTGAATAATCATTTCCTACAAACACTCTGCAGTCTCCAATTTTAATATTTTTCCCTTCGGCCACATTTTTGTCCAGATCAACTCTTTCTAGTTGCATGATCGCATCTTTACTAATATAGTTCTTGGCTGCTTTCTCATGATCAGGCTTGGAGAAAACACTCGATACGCTCTTTTGATTAACAAAGCCTGCTGTGAATACCAGTCCAGCTGCTTACTTGTGCTTTCATGAAATACAGTCAGTTCCTTCCAAATTTGGTGGCACACCAGATCTCAGGTTTTCCCTGTGTGCTGTCTTCTAACTGTACCACTTTTTGAAACAGCTCTTCTTGAGAAACCTCATACACAACCAGCCTTTTCTTCATTTCAACCTCCAATTGCTGTGGTTTTTATCACTTCATCCGATGAACAGCTTCAAAAAGCTTCTCCTATTTTTTTCAAGCCTTTTGTTATGCTGAGTTGATATAGTCCTTCAATATTTCATTTGTTTTAATCACCTCTCACTACGTTTGATTTATATATTTTTTTCTCTAAATTACTAGAAGCCATCTCTTGCACCAAACCTGAAGCTTGAACTGCTTTTTGCTGAATAGCTGCAGGATTCTTCCTAGCCAGTATTTTCTCTTCACCTTTTCTAGATTACTTTCTTCCTTGTCTAATTTTTTTCTTTGTTGGCATACAGACAGTATAGTTTCTAGCCAGTAAATGAACTTCAGTTTCACTGGCTGCTATTTCACAGCTACTGCTTTTACAGTAGGAGAGGTGAAATTAAGGTTGATCACTGTACTGTCATCTTGAAAATCCTATAATTTTCCAAAATGTTGAGCACATTTCCATCAAAATCAATGGAAATTTGCTCAACATTTTGCAAACTTACAAAATTAAGAAGCTGAAACCCTGCTAGAAAAATATTTATAACTAGATTATGAGAATTTTTAAAATATTTATCTGTGTTACATATTGCTGTAGTTGCTTTACTGAAAAGTATTCAAATGGGTTTAAATGCTTTCAAGATAGGAAATTTAATGCTTATTAGCATAACTGTTACTGGGAATATGCACTGAACTATGTTAAATTACTGTCAATACTGTGTGTTGATGGTTTCAGTAATGTGTGTCTATTTGGCTTGGGCTGTGGACAAAAAGGATGCTTTAGCCAATTAATCTACATGGTTAAATATTATAAAAATGAATAAATCTGAGAAACCTAGTGCACTACATTTCAGCATACCAGAGAAAGAAGAAAAATAAGCCCTTAAAGTTTAAGAGTTTAAAGAAAAAGAATATTGTTGTAAAAAGAAAAGTTATGAAGTTACTCTTTGCTTAAGAAAAATCTGTTTATCTGCCATTTGCTCTTTACAAAAGAATGGACCAACAGAGTCCAGTGATGTTCATGCAAAAAAGGTCTCTGGTGGATTATATGACTCAATAATACAAAAACAGGTCATATTCTTTATTTAAAAATGGCAAGAGAAGGTGAGAGATATTAAATGCAGCAGATTTAAATTTAAGCAAAATAACAAATGTGTACAAGGAGTGACATTGAGACTTCACAATTAAAACAGCTGATGAGGAAAAAGAAATGTGTAAAGCTGAATGCAAAATACTAAAAAAAACAGCATTAAGAATAAATGGAGTACAAGTCAAGAATATAAAAGTGATAGCAGTGACCGCCTTAGAGGCATGATAAAACGTTCAGGAGATGTGGCTATAAACATGATAAAAATAAATGATATACATAGTGTCGTCTGTACTGAAGCAACAGCAAGAATAAACTCTTCTAAGATGTGTAACAGAATACAGAACATTTTTCAGTTCAGAAATATACACACTATGGAACAAAATCATGAAAGAAATTGCTCTGGGACATAAAATCTAAAAATTAAATACAGTACCGGATTGTCTATATCTATATGTCGATATTTATACAAGTATATTATATGAACTCACACAAGCCATTTTTTAGTTCGATGGCTGGTGTTTTTTACCAGTATTTACTGGGGCAGTGGAGTGTTTGTTCCTCTGACACTGAGAGTGGTTCCATGGAGCATGTAACAGATTTCTGACTACAAACCCCACAAATGGGGTCTGACTAACAACCTTGGCACTAGAGGAAGTAGACAAGGAGAGGGAAGGAGTGCAGGTGTGTGGTCAGCTTGCCTCTGCTGGGAAGACAAAAGTTTGCACTCCCTTGGGGGCACACTTGTTGGTGCTAACTTCCTGTTGGAGACCAACAAGTTCACCACTTGTAACATGGGAGACAGGGATATCTAGAAGGAATGCCTCTTTTGGAAGTGAGGGGGATAGCCTCCACTGTCATCTCATTGCAAGGCATAACTCTGCACCTTGACCTGTATGTGCCAAGAGGGATGGGACAAATTAAAAAGAAACATTCAAACCACCACTGGTGACTGTAAGAATGATGGACCCATAGCCCAGTGATAGTGAACAAATGATGGATTCTGGTGGTTGCTGATATTTGACAGACAGTGGAGCAAACAGTGCAAAGAAAAAACATAATAGTAACACTGAGTGGGACTTTAAGCGTGTGCTACTATATGTACCGGTGACAGTGGTGTAGATAAAAAATCTGTACCACTGGCAGTGCAAGTGCTGTGGATTGTGAAACCATATCCTGGGACCCATCACAAATACAGTGATGTTTGCAAAAAACTAATCCTTTTTCCCATGGTCTTTCCCAAAAGACAACATTCAAACTTAAGTTACAAAGCATTCTGTAGCCGCTCTGCTTCTCTGTAGCATTTCTTCCTGCTTCCGTACTTGGACTAAATCATCAGATTTGGGTATAACGATCTGAGGCATTGGATATTTTAAAGTACTTCTTGTCGGGTTAATTTACTTCTGGCTGATGTTAAGAAATCTTAACTTTAATACCACTGTGGTGGCCATGCAGAACAATACAAGACAATTTTCAGTTTTAGCACTAATGTAATTTAATGTTCCTTACTGGATCTGTTTTGCATTTCCCCCATCACCACCAAAACACACCTTTTAGAAGTGCTAAAAGTCTGAAGAACTCACAAAAGACAATGTAGTTAGCTAAAGAAGAAATGTAAAAACACCACCAGAATAACCTTAGTGTGCTCATCTTGACTTTAAGTAAACATAAAAGGCACTGCTCACATACCTACAAATTCCACATTGTGTACAGTGGTACTGTTTCTTGTTTTTGTCATAGAGATGGCAAATATCACAGTAGTACTCTCCAAACACAGTGTTGCAGTCTTCACATATTTGTTGTGCCTGTTCGAAAAGAGTAATATTTTAATTATCTTCCCATACATATTTCAATGCAATAATACAACCCTATAACCATTCTTGAATTGTTATAAACCATTACGAAAACAGATGACAGTAACCATTTACACACCAGTGCGATATTACATTACTTTTTTTGTGCAAATGAAAACTATCACAAGGCACAGACCTTCTGCTTGCTTTACCACCCGAGATGAACTACAGTTTATTCAGAAAAGGATAACACTTTGACAAAGGGAAGACCTTGGATTAGTTATACAAGTATAAATACAGGGAAACAATATTTTTTCAGGTGCAGAGGCAGAACAGATGAAGGAAAGGGCAGAATTTACTTGACAAAGCAAAGACTGGAAGGACGGCACATTAGAATCGGAAATGGCAGTATTGAAAGAATATGCTGCTTCAGTCTTCAAAAAGGAAAAAAGGGTGGGAGTTGCCATGCTGTGCAGGAGGCACAGCAGAACAGGGAGAATAATGGACAGGCAGAGGGGGAAGAAGGAAATGGATTCCTTTATACTAGATGGAGATCAATGGCTACTGCAGAAGTGCATTAGGAATGCAAAACACCAGCTCAGGTACCCATGTAAAAGGTACAGAGGAACACAAAAAAATCTAAGAATCACAGCCTTGTAAGCGTAACATCAATGGCAGGGAAAGTCATGAAGAAAAACCTAAGAACCTTGGTAACATTTCTAGAAGACAATAGTCCCCAGTACAGCAAGACAACAGTCTCCAGTACGGAAGATAAGCCATCCTTCAAAACCTGATCTAGATTTATGACTGGGTTATAAGTGAACTTGTCAGGGAAACACCATTACATGTGGTCCGCCTGGACTTCACCAAGATAGCCGACTTAGTCACAACAGGCTGGAAAGAAACTAGAACAAGTTGGCATAGGGCCATGACTGAAGAAATGGGCAGCTGCATGTTTGCAAAGTAGGATGTAAAGGCATGTGTAGAGAACAAATTATTTCAAGAATTAGGAAAGTGACAAACGGATTAGCACAGGTATCAGTCCCAATTCTAACATTGTTCACTGTATTTGCCTCAGACAAATCCGAAGTATCATGCATCTGGAGCCTTTCTCTCCGGGCCTCCGCTGAAAATTGGCTTAGTTCCAAGTTGGACTTTCCTGGTTAACAAATGTTGTTGTTGTGTCTTTCGGCTTTTCCCAGTTAGGGATCGCCACAGCGGAACTCTGGTCCACTAATGATTGGCAGTTGATTTTTACGTGCTGAGTTGCCAGCCCTAACACAACCTTCAACGAAGGTACGCCCATTCACGCACGTCTCCACGCAGAAAACGCTCTAGCTGAGAGTCGAACCGGTCAGAGTCTTACTGTAAGGTGACAATGCTACCACAGCACCAAATAAATAAAAATAAAATAAAAAAATAAATCATAGGAAAGAACTGGTCTCTTCAGACAAAATAAGTTCAGCACTCAAGCATAGCTAGAAAAAGGTATACAAAACAATTTGGAAAGGATGAACAAATGAGCAGAAAGGGATAGAGTATCAGTGAAATTAAAGGCAGAAAGCAAACTACTCCACTTAGGTTATGGCAACGTCAGTGTGAAGTATCAGATGGAGGATTGGAACCGACTGCAACAGAGCAATAAAATATATTTGTTTATATTTGCTAATAATGAATGTGCAGCTGGGAGGTCCATTTTCTCCAGAAATCCAGAGAGACAACTGCAAAATAAGAAAACAGCAAGCTATGATGTGCACTATATAGTAATATAACATAGTACATAAATCCTGTAATGTACATAGCACAATCCTACACAGAATAAGATTGGAATTAGATAATATATTTACATACTATACATGAATTTTCTAATGCAAATACTAACACAAACAATAACAAAGCTGACCGATTAATCCTCCTGTGCAACTGTTGGACCTTTTAGTAGAAACTATGAATGGGTGGCCTAGAAAGGGACTGAAACACTCAGGTGATACCACAAACAGCATATCGAACTATAACCGAGGGTGAGAGGCCACATGGAATTTAAATATCTACCTTTTTATGTTTTTTCATGTTGTACAGGAGCTTATTCCAAATGTTACTAAATGAGGTTAAAAGGGATGGTAATAAACAGCAGCAAAGGTTCTTCAACTAACACCTTAGACAGGATGGGTACTTTGGGTACCAAAGGAGTCTGTGAGCCAAGCAATGACAGAGAGAGAGAGAGAGAGAGAGAGGGAGTTTGGTCGTCCAGCAGCAAAACAGGCAATATATTATATGCCTGCTCCAGATTACACTGAAGTACTGAGGCCAGGTATTAAAGAAGTGAGAAGACTCCAAAAGGCAGGGTAGAAGAAGGCAGGATGTAGCTATGAAGACCCTACCACTGGCTGTTTTGAAAGATTTAGCCTTGATGTAATTTCTCAAAGTCTTTTGGATTTCTAATACCATGAAAGGAATGGACCAAAGTCAAAGTACGATTAAAGTTCTTGAAATTAGTATTTTTTCAGTCTTTGATCTTAGCCAAAAGTGTTCTTTGCAGCACCAGCAATGTGCCCAGAACTGACTCCTTCTGCAGTTCATATGGAGTTACATGCATCAGTGGCATGAAATATTCCTTACGGACTTTTGTTCGCATTTGTTCATGTCTTATTGTCAATCCTTAATTAATTCCCAATTATTTATATACTCCATTCTGCTCAAGTTCCTTTATATCACATTCCTATACCAGACTATTTTCTTGCTGCTATAGCTTTCCTGCTTTGAATGTTGATTTTGCACATTTATCAAGACAAGATGACATTCTTATATCATCTGAGAAATTTTTGACCACTTGGAGTTGTGCTTTTAGCTCCTTATCTGATGAACTATACAGTTATAAATCATCTACAACAAGACGAGACAGTTTAATGGGTTAAGGGCAAGACAAAAAAGCAGCCATGACAAATTAACGTAGAATATCCCCCTTTGAATTCCTTTATCATGACTTTAGCTGCAAAGTGGCTTTTCCACTGTTTCATGGTCATTATAATGTAACTGATCGATGTAGGGTGTACCTTACACATTTGTAAGCACTCCTTTATCCAAGAATGTGGGATGCTGTCATGCTTTTTTGTAATCTACCAATGCCATACTCAGATTCCCCATTTTACAATTCTCCATCATGACTTTAACAGCAAATGATCCTTGTTCCATACAACCTGTTTTTGTTACCCTTCGGTTTTACTGCCATTATTGAATTTTCTTCAAAATGACTACACACTCTGTTAGCGTCAATTCCAGTACATAGTTTATACATTGTCAGAAGGCAAGTTACTGGTCAATAGTTTTTAGGATTGCTTGCACTTTCATTCTTGAGGAGGAGTCTGTTCGGGGTACACATATAAGTAGTTCTTACTCAGGGCTAAATTAATTTGAGGAATTATTGTTCCATCATGTTGTGACATTACCAGAGTTGGATTTTCTACACTAAATCCTTCACTTCAAGGTACTCCATAACTTCAGTTTCTATTTCTTTAACTTCTCCATTACTAATACTCTTTTCTACTTTCCTCATTTGTTTTCTCCATTACTATTATTTTAAGTATTTTTCTTGGCTTTTTCGACTTTTTGTGCCTTTCGACTACTGTTTCTGCTTATTTTATCAAGTTTGCACTGTTTTTACTGTGTTTAAAAGCTAAAACTGTTTACTGCACTTGCTAGTTTGAGTTTTGCCTAAAAGTTAAACTACAGGCTAATACACTCAAGTGTACTAGCTTTTGATAGCATTTAATCGAAAATCATAGCATTTATTGTGTCTTCTGCTTTCCTGTAAAAAAAACTTGAAAAAACAAAAAAAAAAAATATCCTTGCTTTCCATACTTTCCTAACTAGTGTTCCAGAGACCAGATTTTGCTGATCCCTGGGCTTTGTCTTGGTTCCTGTTTTCTCCATTTTCCTTGTTTGGTCAAGGGGTAGTTTCTTTACTCACTAGTGGGAGTAGGGAGTACTGAACTGCCTGTTTGTCCTCAGAGGAGTGGTTTAAGGCAGTAACTTGTAGTTTATTGGCCATTTTGGGTCATTTCCTGTCTTTTCCAGCCCCTGCTATAAAGCATGTTTCGATTTAATGAGCTGCCACTGTTGCACACTAGGGCAGCACCGGTTAAGCAGGTTTAAACTATTCGGGCTACCTAAAGTCCACTCTTCAAATTTTCCCTTGAAACTACCTTCCTCGACCTATACTACTGATCTAATCAGCGTATCCTATAACTAAAAAGATCATCTCTACTTGACTCTAAGTAGACTATTCTCTATCTGTTAAACCCAGCACTTGCTCCTACAGTACTTATTACCTTGATACGGAACTCTTATAGATAGCACCCCAAAAAGGCAACCCCCCATTTCTCGGTCACCCACATCCCCCGGAATCTTTTTAAAGTTTTTGTCTATCCTTCTAGCATGTCAAGGGATCAGTTGCTAGTGTCCTCTCCTGCTCAGCTGGTGAACCTGGGAATATTGAGGCAATGTTACAATTGCCTCATGTACACAGACAACCCTCTCCTCCTCCCACAAAACACAAATACATGCGAGAGATGCAACTATACGGCCAAACTGGAGGCTGAGCTCTCTCAACATAGGACTGAGAAGACCAGTCAGGAGGAGAAGGTTACCACACACACTATAGACCCAGTCTCACATAGTACCATTACAACCTCAAATCATACACATAAACACACAAAGACATACTCGGAGGCTCTGATCAAAAATCTACCAAAACAGCAGAGGCCACCAAAGCAGACACCCAAACAACCACCACCTCAGAACACAACACCTGCAACACATAGACCTCACAGTCAGAGTGTCAAACAGTCACAGCCCTTAAGGCCAAACACAATGCCAGACACACTAGTCATTGGTGACTCCATAGTCAGACACACTGACGTCCCGCTCACCAGACTGAGTAAGGAGAAGGTCACAGTAAGCTGTCTGTCGGGCGCTAGAATCCGCCACATAACGCAAGCACTCAGGTCTCTCAACAGCAGGTACAAATATGACTCAGTCATTGTCCACGCTGGTGTAAACGACCTGAGACGTACCTCCTTGGACTACATGAAGAGACATTGAGGAGCTCTCTGATTATGTAGCCCAGGCAGGTATGACCCTGACCTTGAGCAGTATCCTACCTTCACCAAGAATGATGCCACAATACAGAGACAAGATGATCAGCTTTAACAATTGGCTTAAACACTGGTGTCATTCAAAGGGGATCCAGTATCTGTCTGCCTGGGATGACATGCTGGACAAGCCACGCTGCAAGGGACGGCTTGCACCTGTCACCCTGGGATTCGGATATTGGCAAAGGCTCTTGCCACCCCATAGTGCCTTTTTAGGCAAGGCTCAAATTCTAAACCCACCACCCTAGAACACAAAAAGGAAAAAACTAAGGGTAATGCTGCTCAATGCCAGAAGTCTAAATCTCAAAATGCACGCACTCGAGGCCCTTCTCAGTATGGAGAACATCGATGTCTGTGCTGTGACAGAAACCTGGTTCAAGGCTCCTGAGAGCACCCCAGCGCTATCAGGTTTTACCTCATATCATGCGTTCCGGCCCCAAAATCAGGAAAATACCAAGAAAGGAGGTATCCATATTCATCAAGGACGCCCACACCTCAAGACTGGTGGCAACGCATGATGCATCGGAGACCATCCAAGTGCAATTAACCGTAGGCAAGACTGCTCTGCAAATTGTAGCATGTTACAGGCCACCCTCACAAACTCAGGAACCTCACATGGCCTTCCTGAAAACACTAGAGGGGATAAATGTATCACCAAACACCATCATACTAGGTGACTTCAATTACCCAAATATAGACTGGGAACACTACTCAAGCCCAAACACCCTAGCCCAAAAGTTCCTGGAATTCATAAACTCAAATGCCATGGAACAACTAGTCACCATCCCCACAAGAGGAGATAACATACTTGATCTCATCATCACGAACATGGGAGCACAACGTTCAGCACCGAAGTATACCCCTCACTGGTGAGATCAGATCACAAACTAATCTCGCTGGAGGTCCTCATCCCACCCCACCTGAAATAAAAAGACCACAGTAAAGAACTTCTCAAAAGCCGACTTCACACTTCTAAAGACTAGTGTGGTCTCCTTTAAGGCCCCGAGCGGCGGAAAACAGTACTCAAGCCGCTGAATCACTTACAAATGCCTTCTACCAGCACCTGCAGGACTGCATGGATAAGGCAATCCCAAGCAAAACAAAGACTCTTTGCACCAAAGGCAAGCGTCCAGTCTGGTGGACCCCAGCCATAAACAAACTCTACAACAAAAGGAGGAAGCTACTACAAGATAGAGCAAAATCCTTAAAAGGTAAGACACCCTTGATCACTATAAGTAAAAAACTAAGAGCTCTCATAAAATCATCCAAAGCAAATTTCGAGAGAAAAATAGCTAAAGACTCAAAAGACAATCATAAGGCCTTCTTTAGCTATGTTAGAAACCTAGGAGGAAACTCCCAGATATGCTCAGAACTAGTTCAAAATGATGTGAAGATTACTGATCCTACAGACATTGCCAACATACTGGCTGACAGGTTCAGTGCAAACTTCTCCCCCCCCTCCCCCCCAAAAGGAGAGATAGCTATACCAAACGATTGCAGCCCCCCAAACATCTCCAGCGCCCAAGTGAGAACTGCTCTCCAAAGCAAAAAACACAACATCCATGGGACCTGATGGTGTCCCCGGCTGTGTGCTCCACGAACTCAATGAGGAATTAAACCCACAGCTAGGACAGCTGTTTAATCAAAGTCTTACCTCTGGATCAGGAGTGGCGCACTGCAACTGTGGTCCCACTTCACAAAGGCGGTGCCTCCACCGACCCTGGAAATTACCGGCCCATTAGCTTGACAAGCCTTATCTGCAAAGCCATGGAGAGGATCATAATGGACCTCATAAATAAAGACATAGGGAATTTGCAGACTTTGGATCCAACCCAGTTTGGCTTTGTCAAAGGCAGATCATGCCTTTTAAACTTGGTTGACTTTTTCGAAACAGTCACCAAAGCCATTGATGAGGGAAAGGCAGTCCATACAGCCTACCTCGATCTGGCTAAGGCCTTCGATACAATACCCCACTCGGGTATCATTGAAAAACTCATCAGCTTAAATGTTAACCCATACATCACAAGATGGGTTGCAAACTGGCTGAGTGACAGAACCCACAGGGTCAGAGTTGCTGGCGCCATGTCAGACTCAAAGCCTGTCACAAGTGGTGTCCCACAGGGCTCAGTCCTGGGCCCACTCTTGTTTGGCATCTACTTTCAGTACAAGCAAACACAGGAGGGTTATGGCTGACAAAGTTTGCAGATGACTGCAAACTGGGCGCCATAGTAGAAAACACATCTGACACAGATATCCTTCAGAAGGGTCTCACAGAAACGGATAACTGGTGCCAGAGCCACGGCCTAAAGTTAAATGCCAAAATGCATAGTCATACCCTTCGGGAAAAACAAGGTTACCCCTAGCTACCAAATAGGTGGCAATCCACTGAGCACAGAAGAAGTTATCAGGGACCTGGGGACCCAGGTTGATAGTAGTCTGTCATTCGACACCCATGTAGCTAAAGTAGTTAGGAAGACCTTCTACATTGCCCACCTTATCATGAAGGGATTCTCATCTAGATCAAGGGAGGTTATAGTCTCCCTTTACTCATCACTCATCAGACCAATGATTGAGTACAATGCCCCATTCGGAATGTATCTGACCCGACACTTGCAGCAGCTGGAGAGGCCACAAAAGTTCCTCACCAAAAGGATAAAGGGTCTCAAAAATCTATCCTATGCTGCCCGACTGAAAGAACTCCAGCTCTATTCAGCCGCTTACCGCTTGCTCAGAGGTGACCTTTGCCTAACATACAAGGCCATGTCAAACCCAGATTTGATGAATATGCTTCACCTCAAAAGATCTAGATCCATCAGAGCCACAAGGGCGGGAGACTTAAACCTCGACACGGCTATTAATAGGACGTGCTGGAGGGATAGATTCATCACCCAAAGACTCCCTATGCTGTGGAACAAAATCCCGGTACATGTGAGGCAGAGCACCTCGCTGGCCTTGTTCAAGAGAAATCTTGACCAATGGATGGGAGATCGCAAATATACCCCAGGGATTACCTCAGTGTCACTGCTCGACAGAGACACAGCAAAATAATGGGTATAGTTCCCCATACTAAAGGGGTGGCGTAAGCCACAAAACGATGGGCTAGGCTTGTAAATGCCCTCGGGCAGATAGCCTAGTATGAACCTATGAACCTATGAACCTATAATACTCTTTTCTACTTTCCTCATTTGTTTTCTTATTTTTTTTCATTGTGAAATTTTCCATATCCAGATGCCTTTGCCTGTATTTATCTTCAAATATCCCTGGTGCATTTTCTTGTACTGATAAGCTTTGCTTTCTCTTTTGCATAAATATAGCACCATATTAAACCTCTCTTTCTTTCCCATGTTCATATTTCTTCATCAGATGTCTCCCATCTCACTTTTTTCAGCTTATTTGGGAACTCATTGTTCCATCATGCGGTGACATAACCGGAGTTAGACTTTCTACACTAAATCCTTCACTTTACATGTATTCCATAAATTCAACTTCCCAAAATACTCCGGTGCCGCCAATGCAGATAGGCACCACGTAGATTGTTAAAATCACACAGATTCAATCCACATAAACGCCAAAATACGTACAGCAACAATGATGAATGAAAAAAGATAAAAAAGTGTTGCGAACAACACTTTAGACTATCATAGCACACAAAAACAGACTAAACGTGAACAGCAGTTTAGCGCTTTCAACCAAATGATACTGGTCTTCCTCAGAACTGCTAATGAAAGCGTTCTTTGCGTTTAAAAAACCTTTTTGGCGCCAAAGGGTGTATCATTTCTTAAAGGCGCCACAACAAAGTCACATTTGTATAAATGTCACATTTATGTTACACATCCATTAATGCAATGTTTTTCTTAAATGTGACATTTATACAAATGTGACTTTGTTGTGGCGCCTTTAAGAAATGATACACCCTTTGGCGCCAAAAAGGTTTTTTAAACGCAAAGAACGCTTTCATTAGCAGTTCTGAGGAAGACCAGTATCATTTGGTTGAAAGTGCTAAACTGCTGTTCACGTTTAGTCTGTTTTTGTGTGCTATGATAGTCTAAAGTGTTGTTCGCAACACTATCTTTTTTCATTCATCATTGTTGCTGTACGTATTTTGGCGTTTATGTGGATTAAATCTGTGTGATTTTAACAATCTACGTGGTGCCTATCTGCATTGAGTCGCTTATTGGCGGCACCGGAGTATTTTGGGTGATTCGTTCCATTTTGCTGTTGCTTCAGATAAATTCAACTTCTATTTGTTTAACTTCTACTTTATTAACCTTCTGTTTTGCATTGTCCCTTTGTGATCTTAATTTTTGTATTGTGAAATTTTGTGTATCTGGGTGCCTTAACCTGTATTCGTCTTCAAATATCTTTGGAGCTTACATTTTTTATTGATTAGTTTGGCTTTTTCCTTTGCACAAATATAGCACCATATCAGAGCTTGGTCTCTTTTCCATGCCTATGTTTTTTTTTTTTTTTTACATTACTTCCTCAGTCACTTCTTTTTCTAAACAGCCCAAGTTTGTTGTCTACATAATGTTTTTCATGGATCTGTTGAATTAATGACTTGGTATAGCCCTATACAGCTTTTCTAAAATAAGGTTAATTTTTCCAACAGTGCTGTGTACAGAGAGATGAAATTAAATTGATTATGAGGATAATGCCAAGAATCTTAGTTGTTTCAATTTCTATAATTCAGGTGAGACTGAATGAGATGATCTAGAGGGGATTACCCAAAAGAGAATGCAGAGAGTCAGGATGACCTTGGTACTGGAAACTTGTGATGGGGAGTTTTAGAAATGAAAAGCATTAATTTATGTCTCAACTGTCCAGTTTTTGAAAAATGCCCACATTTTTGCCTCAGTTTTGGTCTGTTCCTCGTAAGATTTGTGGTTTTCTGGTAACATCACAAAGGATTGAAGTTGCTAAATAATGACAGATTTCAGTTTCAGACTTCATACCCTTCAGAAAATATATGCTAAAACAGATCATGCTATTTTTAGCAACTTTCTTACGTTTATAACACCCATATTTAAAAGCTGTTCCTATTTTTGACCCCCCACATTTTTAGGCTTTGTCCGGATATCTTCCACTAAGAGGTTGAGAGATATGATTAGTTTGTAGGAGGCATTTTGCACAGACCCATTCAATTTATCTATGTCTCAACTGTTTGCAAGTATGGCTACAGAACAGAAACAAGGGTGTGAGGAGTACAACCATAGACAGCAACAGCAGAGATGACTGCAAACTGAATAAGTATGGCATTCCCTATGTTGAGTATTATACCATTCACAAAAATGGTAAAGAGAAGTGAGTGAAGCAATGAGCTTTGTGAGATACAGTGACAGGACATTATGCAGATGTAGCACAGTTCTATTTTATCACATGTGATGCATTCAATAGGCAGCACATAAACCATCTAATAACACTTGATGAGAACCCTATGTTCTGAAGAGTTTGAACAAGTTTACTGTACGAGTCGCAATGAAAACTTTCTATAAGTCCAAGAATACTGCACATGCAACATTTTTCACTGTGAACTTCAACAGGTTAAAAATGGCTGTGCTGGCTCCATGACTGGGTCTAAAGCCATGTAGAATGTGGGACAAAAAGGGGATTTTTGGATGTACTCCAGAAGTTGCTTGCTGATGAAAGTTTTCATAATTGTGGAAATTAAGGTAACTGGAAATAACTGTTCAAGGAAGTAGGAAGGTCACCTTTATGTAGGCAGAACATAATGGACTTTTCAGCAATGAGGTACAATGCCTTCTGTGATGGATCTGCTAAGGAGTACAGTTACACAGCAAAAAAACAGTGGGAGCAGAAACAGGAGGTGTTGATCATCCATGGACTGCATCAACAGGGGCACAGTAAGATAGTTGGGGCAGCAGCAAACTCTTAGCTACATACGACTCCAGAAGCATAAAAGTAATGGCTCCACTCCATATAATCCTGGCTGGACCATGCTTGAGTATATAGGAGCGAAATGGGCATTAAGCTACTGGAAGGAATCCAGAAGTCAACAGAAGGATTGGCTGCACATAGGTAAATTGCTGTGACCAGAGACTATAGAAGCCAGATGTGATCTTACATGATACCAGAAGGAGGAGGAGGAGGACTAGAAACAGTGCAAAAAAATCACATCAGAGAGACTGAAGAGATTTTACTAAACAGGAAAGCTAAAGGGAAGGATCCACAAGCTGATTTTTGGGACATACCACTTCCTGGATCTCCAAAAGTACTTCTTTGAAATACTGGTGGAAAAACAAAGAAATAGGCTACTAGAATCCAAGGTGGACAGGGACTTCTCTTATAGATGTGGTAAATAAAAAAACATGCTTTTGAGTTTAAACTGTATATCTGAGACATTAGGGAGTACTGCACTTACATTTGCATGAGTTTAAAAACAGAAAGTTGACAGGTTGTTGAAGACAGGTAAAAAGCAGGTCTTCTCTTTTTATCTGTAACCAGTACACTCTTCTGAGTGCCTCATAATGATGTTCCCCATCTTGGAAAAGTAACAAGAACTTGCAAACTCTAAAAAGTATTTGCAGCTCAAACATGTTCTACATCCAGTTAATTTGCTGTTACAGTAAGCATGTATTCTATTTGTGGTGTGATTATCTATTTCCCAACGACTGCACTGTTTTCCAGTGTAAGATATCCAACTGCAACATACTACTGACTTCAGTTTTGACGTGCAGAAGATGACTGTCCAGTGAAAGTATTGGGATCCTGCCACTCTACTAGGCACTTAAAAGAAGGCACTAATTTAAAATGCTTCATAAATTTGCAGTACTTCAACTTTCCCCAAGTCTTGATGATGGTCCAAAAAACTCTCCTAATCTTTGCACTCAGTAAGAGTTGTCTACAGCTAGCTATACAACTGTAATAACTTGTCAAGTGTGTGTGCAGTGACAGTGTCCTCAGGAGTTACTCCAAATCTACAGACAAAAAAAAAGAGGGAGAAGGAAGGCGATGGACCACAGCAGGAAAATAAATAAAATACCAGTTATTCAGTTAAGCACGTTCGTCAGAGATAAACCATCAACCTCTTCAGAACAAACACAAAACTTCAAGTACAATTAATGTTCCAGCTATTTCCTTAAAAGTATAGACCATATTGGGATACACAATATACAGTTGTGTAAAAAAAATACCTATGAGCGATAGTATATTTCTAAATCTACAGACAACCACATCATCTGCCTAACATGTAATGTACATTAGGCAGCTCTGTTGGGAGACAGTTCATGTAGATGAATGATTATAATCATCCAGTAAAGGAACCTTGTATAAAGCTATGAGTTCTTCTTTACTTTTGCTTTGGATGACAATTTAAGTCATTTTAAAACCAGGCTGCAGCATTCTCAAAAAAAAAAAAAAAAAAAAAAAAAGTGCTCAGAGGAACAGTGTAGACAAGGTGCTTAAACAACTCTTGCACAAGATGTATCCTATCAAATACTTTACGTAGCTTTCCAATGAGAAGACCCAAGATGCAGTTAAAGTACAATTATGTCATACATTTTGCAAATGAAACGTGCAGCCTGTTAGCAAAGCAGATAAACACAAAACATATATTAATTTCTAGTATTTGTTTTATGGTAAAATCAAAGATGTACTATAGTCCTTCTGGGTGTTAGATTCGTTTTTCTTTCTTTTTTTTTTTTTTGATACAAGGGTCAAAAAGAAAATGAACTTGGGAGGAAGCAAATAGATAGGGGAAGAAGAAAGGGAATGAAGTGAAAAAAGTGTGTGGTTTGTTTTTACAGTTTTAACAGAGCATCTAAGAATGTAATGTTTCTATAATAATTAGCATGAAGAGCGAACAAATAGGAAAATTGAAATTTGAATAAGGAACACATCCGAAATCTTCAAAATGTTTCTTCCACAGCATTATATGTACAGAATGCTGGCATACTGATTTTTTTTAGCAGCTATGTTTCACTACAATCATCCATTGTTGCACCTGGTTGTGTCACACATTCTAAATGAAAAAGAAGCACGGCATGTGTTTAAAATACTTTTACCTGTAGCACTCAATAATGAGTTTGATATGAAGTCAGTTTAAGGTAATATTACTCCTGAAGACACTTCTAGCACACAAAATCATTTATGAAAGCAGCTCCTGAGTGTTAATTAATCTTGCTGGGGGACAACGTCTATGGTCTCTTTAACCATTTATCTCTTTTTACTGGTGGTGTGTTTATTTCTTTTTTTGTTGTTTTTTAATTTTATTTGTAACCATGAAGGCAGAATACTGAGACCCCACTCACACAAAGGTTATGCTCTTGCTCTGGATTATTTGTTATGGCCATGCGCCTTTCCCCTAAGTTCCTCTCCATTCCATCCATATGTAAAAAAATCTACATATTTAATTCTTTTTATACCACAACCTTCAAATTATGAGTTGATGCCCCCCCCCAATCAGCATAAAGGATGCATGGGAATAAAGTGAACGCAGGACAGCTGCACTGATGCTCACTCACACCAGTTGACTTGTTAGGTAAGTAGTTATGTGCAGATGTTCTAGAAGGTTGGCTCTGTTAGGAGGGGGCTAAAAGACAGCAGTCTGCCCCAAGTCCAAGATTGGAACTACCCTTAACCCACCTATGGCTCAATCCAGCCTTTACTATCTTTCTTGGATCTGGCTCCCACTAAAGCAAAGACTGCAGACTGCTCTTCCCACATTATCCCCAAAAACTCCTCTCTAGTAAAGGCAATCAGGTTCGTGCCTCATCATTCCTGCCAGCTCCAAAAGAAACCAGAGCCACTAAGTGAACTCCAGCTACTCTGGTTCTGGCAGCTTTACCCCTCTATGTCATGGAACTTATAGAGAATGCCAATGAACGTAGTAATACGTAAAAGCAATGTATTCATATTTTTATGCAGTGTCAAGTGCGTCTGTATAGACTGCATTCTTTAGAAATTTTAAACTGTTTGGACTTGTAATACAAGTAAAAACACACACACACACACACACACACACACACACACACACACACACACACACACACACACACACACACACACATCTTTTAAAGATGCACAGCAATCACAAACATTACATAATGCCATGCTAATGGTTAAGGAGTTACCATCTTAGTGTATTGTATTGTGTATATTGGATTTTGATGTGCATATATGGCATATCTAGAGGAAGAGTTTGGCCTTATTTGCAGGCATTTTCTAGAAAACAGATAATTGTTCTGGGAACATGGAGCCACTGGAAGATAACTGCAGTTGCCAGAGTCAGGAATTAGTGAATTTCTGCTCATAAATCTTCAAAAATTGTAAATAAATTAGGAATTCTCCCTAGAGATGCTGTACTTTTAGCATATACAAAAATCTTCACTTTGAGCAACAAATAACTCTGCATCCCAGAATTATTCTCCCCATAAACCTATAACATTACTGCTTTCCTTAAAATTTATACCTTGGGGTGAAGACCTTGAGTACTCTGGCGAAGATAAATTTGCTGAAAAATACTTCTCTTACCCATATGAAACCAATGAAGGACTAACTTTTTTTTAATTATCCAAGTCATTCTTAAGAATCAGTCTATACTAACTCCAACCCTTTGGGCTTTGGAAAGGACCAATGTCTGTCCTGAGATTTTGTCTGATAAAGGGAACATTATTTCCTCTAGCAAGAAAAATTATAATGAAAATGTTTATGGCAGAATTAAATATGCCATCGTTAAAAATAGATGAGGCACAATTATTAACAGTTAGGGAAGGAGGAGAGGAGATAAAAATGGTGACATATCAATCTACAGGAATGTCTCCAGGAAAAATGGCATTCCTGTGGAAGTTTGGAAGCTAGGAGGGAAGAAAGTGATAAAAAAAATGTGGAAGGCTTTGTATAACAGTATTCTAAATGGACAGAGTAACCAACATCCTCGAAGAAAGGTGTAGTGGCTGTGATGCCTACATATGGTAAAGGCACAACAGATCCAGCTTCTTATACGCCCCATTTCAATTCTAAACCATGATTATAAAGTGTTTATGTCTATAATGGCTAAAATCAAAGAAAAGGTGATGCGGAAATTGACAGATATGGATCAATGTGAGTTTGTGTAGGGGAAGCAAACATTCGTCAACATTACTAGAACAATGATGATTCAGACAAAGAAGCAGAATGTAAGAAAATACCAATATTGTTGGTGGGTCTTGATGCAAAAAAAGCATTAAACAGATTAAACTGGGATTTTATGCGTAGGGAAATGGAGACATTTGTATTCCTTAGCACAATAAGGTTAATTAAGAGGATATATGAGGAGCTGGAGGTGAAAATTAAAGTGGGTAGGTTCTGTTTGAACAGAGGAAACAGTGAGGTGTCCTTTCCCCTTTGTTATTTGCATTATATTTAGGATCACTGGCAAAGAAAAAAACGGACTCAGAAATTCAAGGATATAATTGGTATCATAATCAAGAAAAGCTGGCTTTATTTGCAGATGATATTTTATAACTGATAAAACAAAAAAAGGACACTTCAGTGTTGCATTACATTCTGAGAGCTTTGATTCTTGTTGGGATACAAAATTAATGAAGCTAAAATGAAGTAATACCTGTAAACTAGGTAAACATCACAGTTTTGTTCAGCAATACCCACTTATGGGGACATGATAAAAAGAACTACTTATGAGTATGGGTTGAAAAGGATTCTGTTATGGTAGCTAAGGATATACGGGAAGAGAATAAACAAAAGATTATACAAAAACTGAAACTGGAAGCTCTGTTTTATGGATACGGATAACAAGATACAAGCAGTCAAAATGGTTTTAGTCTCTTTAGTTTTATACATAGGTCAGGCGTACCTGATGACAGATTAAAATCACATGATCCATATTGCTGCTAAAAACTCACTATATACCAGTGATGTTTTTAGGTCTAAGGGAGGGATTTGTATTTTATTGATTTTTAAATCTGAGGAAGCAGTTTGTAAAAGCGCTTGTGTTATATTAAAGGAATACGTATGCTGAACCTGGAGCCTTGCCTGTATCCGCTTTTTGTTTTTGGCTAAAAAAAAAACAAAAAGAGAGACCACAAAATGTGACAGAAGTAAGCCTCGACCTACTCATGTAAGCACCTAACCAGTATAAGCTATGCATAAACATCTTACAGGTAAAATCACAACGCAAGGGCAATGCCAAAGCTTTTGCAATTACTAGCTACAGTTATGGCAACCATTACTAAAAGCTCCAAGTGTTCTCTGGCAATGTAAATTCTTGTGCAGGTGTCCCATGTAGGTACCAGCTCCTGAAAATATCAGAAGATAAAGCTGCCACTTGCCATAAAGATGAACTTGCACAATAAGGTACCTAACTAGAGAGCTTCTTGAAGGCATTTTGCATTCAAAGTATAGCTGTCTAAGAAAACTTACCATAAAAGTAGATGCTTAAATACATCACTGTTCCAGTAGCCTAACATACTTGGGTAAATTACCTAAGCTAAAGATAAAATATGGAAGAGGACAGAATTCAGGAATCCAGGAGCCACTGGAGATCAGTCCCAACAAAAGTCTGCTCTAGACCTGGAAAAGAAATTCAGTGTGTAACACTTTTTGAAAATATGTACAGGGGACCAAACTGCTTCCTCTACTATACTTCTAGAGCCTACCCTTTTCCAAAAATCCATAGGAAAAAAGCTATGATCCTGGTAGAGTGAGCTGTAACCATGCCTGGAAGTGACTTGTTATGGTAAAAACAGCAAAAGACAGACAGTCATCTAGAAACTGCTTTGACACGGCTTGTCCTCCCTTTCTTAACTTTACAGGAAGCAAAAAGTTGCCTTCTTGCAGAATTTTGTTCTGTCCAAGCAGTATGTGTGCTACCTGTAAGCATCAGGGCATGATGAATCCTTTCAACCTTGTTTCAAGGTTCTGGAAAGAGTACAGGAAAGATTAATAGGCAAGCTTAAACACTGAAACCACAATAGACATAAAAGAGGGATACACTCAAAGAAACTCTCTCCTTATGAAAAATTAGGTAGGGTTGACTCACCAAAAGTAAAGAACCTCAAATCTGCCTGCTGAGCTGGCTGAAACAGAAGATGCATTAACTTTTCAAGCACAGAGCCACCAGTTTTCCAGGTGAACAGATATATAAAACATCTGTTCAGAAAATGCTTGACAGGGGAAAAAGGGATGGATCTAAGGCAGACCAGCGGAAATGTCAAATCTTGAAAGTAAGAGAGGAAAGAGGAAAATAACTCACAGATATTTAAGCAGATGCATTTGGATGTAAAAATTGATCCAATTCTTAATACGGCACCAACAGGAAATTCTTTTCCACTTACACACATGATTTCCCAATAGCAGGTATTTCACACCTCCTTTAGCACCTGCTACACATCCATAGGAAAAAAGTTGCCTAAAGGATAACTAGTTGTCTGCTTGGATGGTCGACTTTGAAGTGTTTTCATGATGAGGTGTATCAAACAACCCCTGTAAATAAATCCAAATTGTAGGGAAGTTGAGGTAACTATCCTTGGTTAATTTCAAAAGAAGTGAGAAAGTACAGCTGTGTAAGTAAACTTAGCACAACAGCAGATGCTCAAATGATCACTGGTACAGTAGAAGCAGCTATATGGGTTATAGTCTGCATAGGATATAACAGCTGCCAAGCTTCAAAATCTTCAGGGCACTTTCCATGCCTCAAAACAATCAATCAGCTCAGTGTGAGCTGACTAGAGACAGGTTTGGGTGCCAATCCCTTTACAGCTTTCATACCAACAGACAGAGGGAGGCTGAGCCCTGAAAGGCAAATGCTAGGAATAGCGACAAAATAAATGTCCACACCCTGACATAAAAAAACACCAAAATACAAGGGGATGGAGGAAGGGAGGGAGTGGCCACAACAGCAGAGATCATTTGAACATCTACTGTTATTGGAAAAAGTTATGTACTCACAATAATGTTCTAGCTGTGGTGTCCATTTTTCATTCTTACTCAACTGTTGGGTTCAGATCAGACTCTGCCACTTCTTCCAGCTTGTGGAACACAAACTCTAGAGCTCCTCCCTTTACCCATAATGCCCTAGTCACCTAACTACGTATCTCAAGATCTTGTTTGCTGCCCATTATACCTGCAAAGCAGTAAGAAATGATAAAATAACAGAATCTGGGACTCAAAGGAACAGTAGTTCTTCCAGCATCTTTCAATCTTTCCAAGAATCAAACAAGGAGGGGGTTGGTGAAAAGAAAGTTGAGAAAAAAGAAAATGGACAACACAGAATGTTATGGTGAGTACATCACTTTTTCATCTGATGTCGTCATTTTCACTTATTCCTCAACTTTTGGGACAGTCTCCAGCTACCTAAATCCTGGTAGGACTCTAAGTAAGGATATCCCTGAGTACCACTAAGCCAAAGGCTGCCCTTCCCCTAGAGACCAGATCCAACTTGTAATAAGTAATAAACGTATGAGGATTAGCCCAAGTTGCAGCTGCACAAATATCATCCAAGGAAGTTACAGATAAAAAGGCTAAAGAAGTTGCCATTGATCTAGTAGAATGAGCTTTTGGTGGTTATGGTAAAGACAAGCTCAATGTATTGTATACAAAAGTAATCAGTCAACCATTTGGCAAGTCACTTTAGAAAGTGGTGTGCCCAATTTTGATACTAAAAAGGAAATAAATAATTGCTCTAATTTCCTCAAATTGTTGGTTTTGTGAAGATAAAAATGTAATTGCCTAAGAACATCCAATAGGTTTTACTTATTTTCTCCTTTATTTGAGAAATTTGGAAAGAAGGCTGAAAGGTTGATAACCTGATCAATACTGGATTCTGAAACCACCTTAGGAAATAAGGAAGGACTGGTTCATAAAGATACTCCATCCTTATGAAAAATCCAATAAGGAGGTTTAGACAGGGTCTGTACTTCCAATACACTTCTGGCAGAAGTAATAGCAACCAAAACGATATTCTTCCAGGTCAAAAATTTTAGTTCACACTTAGCTGATGGTTCAAAAGGGGAGTGGAGTAAAGATTGTAAACAATGTTTAAATCTCAAGGAGGAGCGGGATCTTTTAATGGAGGTCTAAGTAGGAAAGGTCCTCTCTCTGAGGAAAGTTTTACAAAAGTTGGAGGATGTTATTATTTACTCCTATATGAAAATTGAAGTGGCAATTAACTGCACTCTTACAGTATAGGAGCTAGCATGTTCATTGAAAACTGTAGCTAAAAAGTCAAGAACCTTAGGAATTGTGCTGTAAAAAGGGTCTAAATTCTTTTTACATGCCCAAACAGCAAATATATTCCATTTATTTTGTAAACTGTCCCGGTGGAAGCTTTGTGTGATTATAAAGGAATGTGATTGACAGGGGAGGAGAGCCTGGGCTGTCTAGCAATAAATGGAACTGGAGAAACCCTGCAGTCAACTTGAGGCCTGGAATGTCTGGATGAGTCATGTCTGTCAGGTCAGACACTGGGTTTGGAGTTGGATCCAGGATGATCAGAGAAGATGAGACCAAAGGAAGGGAAATCAAATCTGATGTGGCCAGTAAGGGGCAATGAGGATAACTGTACTCTTCAAATGTGATGCTTTAAGGAATTTGGAGATGAGGGTTAATGGGGGATATGCATAAAGGAGACCCGAGGGCCAATCATGAAGTAGAGCATCCCTCAATGACTCCCCCAGTAGGGGGATCAGGGCAAAGAACCTGCTGCATTTGTCATTGATGGTAAATGCAAACAGATTGCAGCAGGGCTGGCCCCATAGAAGGAATTTCCTCTCTGCCACTTTCATGTTGAGAGACCACTAATGAGGTATTAGAATATGCCTGTTTAACTTGTCTGCAATCACAATGGACCTCTCCAAAATATGCACTGCTGTCAGAAAATTATTGGATGAGATTGCCCATTGCTACACTCTCACAGCTTCTTGACAAAGAGGGTAAGATTTGGTCCCCCTTGTTTGCTGATGTACCAGACCACCGACATTGTCCACCTGGATTGCAACAGTCTCAGTGGGGAGAGTGTACTGAAAGGCCTGCAATGCTAGGAGGACAGTTCTCATTCCCAGGACATTGATATGAGTGTTGACCTCTTTAGGGGACCGTACGCCTTGGACAGTAATTCAAAAGAAGTACCCCTCCCCCCAGTCTGGAAGGCATCCGTGGTCACTATGGCCTTGGATTTGGGGAGAACAAAGGGACAACCTTCTTACACTTGAGTGTATCCACCACAGAAAGTAATTTTTGCAAGCTTATGTTATTTTAATCTAAATGGATAATGGTGAAAAGAGAATGGACCACTGAGTTGGAGTGTCCACTGAAGAATTCTCATATAGTACCTTGCCAATTGTACCAGAATGATTGCTGCTGACATGAATCCCAATACATGGAGGATCAGTCAAGCTGAAGGAGAAAAACTTTAAATGACCTTTTTGACCTGGAAAGGAATAGGTTGAACTCTGGACAGAAGGAAAGAGACCGTATGAGTGACTGTATTAAGCAAGACACCAATGAATTCCAGTATCTGTGTTGCCTAGAGATGAGATTTGCTTTAAATGACAGAAATCCCCAGACGAGAGCATAACTGGAGTATGTAGCCTCGAACTTGAATCAGATGATACCTGGTCTGAGTGGTTATGAGTCAGTCATCCAAATATGGAAACACCTGTATCACTGCAGTCTCTCAAGTGAGCTGCTACTACTGCCATACACTTGATAAACACTCTGTGGGCTGTGGTGACACCAAATGTCAGAGCTCTGAATTGGTAATGACTGGCTCCCAGCTAGAAACACAAATATCTTCTTGACCATCTGTTCATTTTTATGTGACAGTACGCATCCTGAAGATCTATCGAGTACATCCTGTCGTCTATGTGCACAAAAGACAAGATGGACTGAATTGTAACCATCTGGAACTTTGTGTACTGAACTGACTGATGTAGATTTCTGAGATCCTAAATTGGTCTCCAGTACCCTGTTTTCTTTGGCACTAAAGAATCTTGAATAAATTCTGCACTCTTTCTGGTCTGGGGACCTCTTGGATGACTCTTTTCTAGCAGCTTGTTTAGATCTACTGCTGCTGTTTCCCTCTGATTGGGAAGAACATCAGGGATTTTGTTTACTTCTGTCAGGGGTGGATGGGAAAATGGTATTACATAACTGCTGGTTATTATCCTTTCCACCTATGAATCTATTGTAATTTCTACCCAGGCTCTCTGGTGCAGGAATGATCGACCCCAGAATGCCTCAGACAGTCAGACATCCTTTCAGGAGTGCTGATAGAATCTTGTCAGCAAAGGTATCCCTTGACACCTGGTTATGAGATTTACCTCTGCCACGGGGGTGGCATCTTCCATTAGAGTTCCTCCCTCTGACTACTCACGGATCTTGGAAGGGACTTTGGGATTTTTTTAACCACATTTTCCATCTGGCTTGTTGGTGCCTAGACAAGGTGTGTTGAGGGGTCAAAAAACATATACCCACAGCAGGCAGGGTTTCTTTCCTCCTGCTTAGGGCCAAAGAAAAAAAACTTCCATCAAAAGAAGCACTGAAAAAGGAAGATTCGAAGAGTTCCGCAAAGTTACACAAGCACATCCAGACATGTTTCCAGATGGAAATGCCTGAACCCACTGCCCATGAGGTACATTCAGCTGTGTGGGAGATAAACCTCATGGACAAATTTGAAATGGACTGAAGGGTAGCCAACTGGGAGGAAACAGTGCTCTCTACCTCAGAAGATATGGTCCCAGTGAGTTCCTTAATCAAATACCTCTGAAGTCTCCTAAAATGTGCCAAGTAGTTCAGTGAACCAAGAGCAAAATTCACTGAAGAATAGACAGTTCCCAAATCTGTCCATCTCCCTAAACTCCCTTGTTAGGGGGTGGACAGAGGAACTTTTTTCTGCTAGTTCCTCCTTAGTTGCCACCATTATGGCCACGGCATCAACTAGTCCTCCTTTACTCCAATAAGTTCTATCCTTTGGTGGTACCAGGATTCAATCTGGTCTCTTATGGATAGGCTCAATGGTTTCAGGCTCCTTCCATGCCCATCGAGAGATCAACTCAATGAGCTCATCGGCTGGCAGACTCACCAAGAAAGTAGACAGGCCAGTGCCAAAGGCCTCCAGGAATACCAATTCTTTTTGGGAAGGGCTATCGGGGGACAAACCACCCCTTTGTTTTAGGGGTTCTATGAAGTCTCCAAATGAGACATCATCTGGTGGTGATCTGGGGGACCCTTCGCCTTCATCAAAGTCACTATCTTCTGTGACAGACTCTTAGAGAGAGTCTAAGAACCTCCTTTCACAATTCCACTTCCTGGGAACTTCTTTAGTGGAATACTTCAGAGAAGTGTCAGAAAAGATTACTATAACCTGCTTGCTGGTCTGGAGACTGGTTTGAGCTGGCTGTCCCAGGGGCACAGCTGACTGAGGCTCTCAGAGTCAAATGGAGTTGGATAGTTGGAATCAAAGAGGGAAAAGAAGCACAAACTCTGGGAACACTGAAAGCTCTCTCCACTACCTCAAATGCAGAATGCTTTACAGAAAAAGAAACCAATGCATCCAAAAAGGCATGCTTATGGACCGTTGTCTCCCTCCACCCTGAAAGCAAACTACTTGAGGAAAAGGTCGGAGCCAAACTGTCCAGTGCTGAAGCAAAGAGGGACCAAGATGGCTCTGACAGTTTCTGAGTTGACTCCCAACACCCTGGAGCCGGTGCAGTCACTACAGCTCAGAGAGTTGTCTGGCTCCAATTTGCTTGGTGCCAGACCACTCAGGCACCACCAGAGTTGAAGATGTCAGTATCTTCAGATCCAAGGCAGCTTACGGGACATTTGCATCCAATGGCTCTGAAACTAAAGGTCAGATCCAAGAAGGAGCCAATAGTGGGGGAGAAGTACTGTCACAGGTCTGCCAGAAGAACTCCCATTTGAATCTGCATCCTAAGGAATTTCCTCTTCATCCTATCCACATCGGCTTCTGTCAGACTCTTGGATTATGGTCTAGAGTGTCATCTTGGTGAATTTTCCAAAAAGGGGGAACAGAGCCAAGAAGAGACAGCATTTAGTAGCAGCTGAGGTGATTGGATCCAAGGAGATTTTGCAGATCCAAAGTGGTCAGATCTGATACTTTAGCTTCTTCAATGGGAGGTTCAGATACCAGAACCAAAGAGGTAGACTGATCTGGCAATCTTTTTCTTGATTCTTTAGGAAGAGAATCTCCCTTTTTATCAACTTTTTTTGGGGGGTGAGCCCAAAAAATGTCAAAGCAGGTTTAGATGGTAGCAAACCTCTTAAAATTAAGCTGTTTTTTTCTGTCCATCAAGGCCCACAAATTATATAGTTCACAATCAGAATCAAGGTGAGATAAGGTTTCTCGGATATAATTAACAATCAAAACTGGAAAAATTAAGTAAAAAGCTTTTTTATTTTTAAACACTAAGAAAAAAGGAAAGGAAACAAAAAAAAATACCAGCGATGGTAAAAAAGTAGCACTTTAGTACAAAGGAAATACCAAGAAAGCTATTTAAGGAATACTCGAAGGTAGAAAGGGAGGAAGAGCAAGAAAGATTATAATGTATATAATAACTAACTCAGACAAATAGAATATGCTTGCTCAAGAGTAAGCAGTGACCACATCCGTACGCAAAGGCAGCAAATGAGATCTGAGGTATGTTAGATGACTAGGGCATTACGGGTAATTGGAGGAGCTTGAGAGTCTTAGTGTTGCACGAGCTGAAAGAAACGGCTGAGTCATTTCCAAGGATCGGATCTGAACTCAACAGTCGAGGAATGAATAAAAAATTACTACATTGGATGGTTGCTTACACAAATGTACCATGTTCATCATATTGATCACTGCTGCAGTAATCTTAGCTATATGAGTAGAAAACCCTAGCTTGCTACATTTGGGAGATGGAAGAAGAAAAGTCCAAGCAAAGCCTGATCTAGACCTACAGAAAGAATCAGTATTAAAGTGCTTTGTAAAGGTATGTACAGAGGAACAAGTTGCTGCTTCTAGAATACTTCTAAACTCCTACACCTTCCAAAAAGCCATAGACGAAACCAAGGCCCCTGGCTTAGTGGGCCTTTACCCTGCCAGCAACAGTTTTGTTGTGGTGAGTATAAAAAAGGTAACAGCCTTAGAAACCATTTGGAAAAAGTCTGTTTTGACACAAGTTGCCTCCTCTTCTTCTTACCTTCAAAAGAAATGAACAAGTAATCGAACATCTGAAAGATCTAGTTCTGTCAAGATAGTACCAGAGTTGTCTGCGGACATCCAAGGTATGGTGAATCCTTCCTCTCTCATTTTTAAGTTTAAGAAAGAAAAGTGGGAGATGGATAGTTTGGCTTAAAGTAAACTAGAACACTACTTTAGGCATAAAAGGATTAGTTCTAGAAGAAACCCTGAATCTGTAAAAAAATGAGATAGAGTTGACTCACAATAAGAGCCTGCAACTCCGATACCCTTCTTGCAAAGGTCAGAGCAATCAGTAAACCTGCCTTCCATGTTAAGAATCACAAGTCAACCATGTTAAGCTAACACTTGCAGCATCTGAAGCAGTTAACTGACAAAAATCCCAAGGGGGCACAGGTTTTCTTGGAGGCCTCTTATGAAAAACACCTTTCAAAACCATTTTGACATGAGAATTAATTGAAAGAGCAAGATCCATGGGCAGACATGCTGAAATGGCTGATTAATGAACCTCGAAGGAGGAGCAAGAAAGGCCACAGAATAGTAACTCACACAAATATTGTAAAACCAGAGAACAGCTAGCCCTGAATGGGTGCTGGTTATGTTGTTGGCACCAACTAGAAAACCATTTTCATTTGCTAATAAATGATTTTCTAGAAGAAGGCTCTCTTGCCTCCACTGGTACCTGCTGCAGAGGTACCTTAAAGGAAATTAACAGGCACTCAGTTGTAATCCTCCTCCAAAGGACCCAATTGCTCAAGCTGCTAACTATGCCTCTGACTTTTACTACCACTTAAATAGTTGTATTGATAAGGTAGCCACTATCTGCACAAAATATGATAAATTTAAAAACAACCCCCTTCAGTGGAATGCCTGTATAAATAAATTATATAACAAGAGAAAGAAAAGTACAGTTGTGTACACTTACCATAAATGTAGATGTTCGAGTGAATTCACTGTTGCAGTCATTACATTTGGGTTATCTGCTTGCAGGTAGGCCTCGGTCGGACTGATTAATAATGTCTTGGATCCTGCATCGGTTGCTGTCCCTTCTTCCATGGCGTCAGGTCATCAGGGGTATATAAAACATGCAGCTGACGCCATTAAATCAGTTTCTTGCCCCAGATGTCAGGTGCCCCCCTAATGGGAAGCAATTAAATATAAAAGTACAAAGATATACCTCCAACAAAAAAGCAAATACACCAAAAAGGCTTTGAAGCATTGTAAAGGAAAGTAGAGGTATAGCCAAAAGAAGTTAGGGGGCTGGAGGGAGGGTAACCAGGACTGCAACAGTGAATACACTCGAACATCTACATTTATGGTAAGTGTACACAGCTGTACTATGTTCTTCATGTTCAGTGTTGCAGTCATTACATTTGGGTAGATTCCCAAAGCTATGGTTGGCAGGAGGAATTTAGATAGCATTAGGGCCAGCTATAAGGCCCTGCAAGACTGCAGTGGCAAAGCCAACTCTGGATTTAGAGAAAATTGGCAAATGATAATACTTGGTGAAAGTTTGCAGGGCTCCAGGTAGCAGCCTCTAGGATGTCCCTGGTAGGGACGCATCTGAGAAAGGCTGTAGAGGCAGATGCAGCCCTGGTGGAGTGAGGTCTGATCCCCTGGGGGATAGATTTTCCATGGTGCTTATAGCAGAAATGAATGCAATGGCTTTATCCATTTAGAAATGGTTTGCTTTGAAATAGCCTTCCCCCTGCCCCTGCAGCAAATGCCACCAGCAGTTGTTCAGATTTCCTTTGAGGTTTAGTCCTGTCCAAGTAGACTAACTTGTCTGTGCACATCTAAGGAATGCAGTATCCATTCCCCTTTATTCTGTGGATTGGGAAAGAAGGTTGGCAAGTGAATGGACTGATTAAGAGCCACACTGGATATCACCTTGGGCATGAAGGATGGATTGGTTCTGAGGGACACCCTGTCTGCATGAAAGATGATGAAAGGCTCCACTGCCATAACGGCCTGTAATTCAGATACCCTTCCAGCTGTACTGATTGCTAAAAGGAAATCTGTTTTCCAAGAAAGAAATGTTAAGTCTGCAGTAGCAGCTGGCTCGAAAGGAGGTAGAGTGAGTTTCTCCAAGACAAAGTTAAGGTCCCAGGCTGGGGTTAGAGCTCTCCTGGGTGGTCTCAAATTGTTGGCCCCTCTGAGGAACTGCTTGAGCAGTGGATGAGAGAAGAGGGGAGGTTCTGTGTTATAATGAGCTGAAATGGCTGAGGCGTGGATTTTAATGGAGGAAAAAGACGGGCTCTTGTGAAGCATCTCACTTAAGTATTATAAAATGTGAGGTAAATTGGGCGCGGCTGTGCTCATCCCTTGAGATTGGTTCCAGGCACAGAATCTTTTCCGTTTTCAGCATAGGATTTTCTAGTACTAGGCCTACTTGCCTCTAAAATGATATCCATCACAGGTTTGCTGAGGGATGGTAAAAGAGAGATTAAGTAATTAGCCAGGCTGCAAAGTTCAGTGTTAGAAGCCGAGGGTGCAGAATCTGGTTCTCCTGCTGAGACATCAGGGAAGGAGTCTGAGGCAGGTGCCATGGAGATAACTGTGACAGTGTGCAGAAGGGGTTACCAGTGTTGGTGTGGCCAGTCTGGAGCAATCAAAATCATCCTTGATTTGTCCTGTTTGATTTTTAGTAGTACTTTGGAGAGCAGAGGCAGAGGGGGAAGACATAGACTAATAGGTTTTTCCAGCTAAAGGACAGAGCATCCACTTTCCAGGCTTGTTTGTGGGGAGTCCTTGTGCACAATTTGTCCAATTGGTAGTTTTGGGGAGAGGCAAACAGGTCTATATCTGGGCTCTCCCATTTGCTTGTCAACATGTTGACAATCCTTGGTTTCAGTTTCCACTCGTGTGGGTCCATGAGGTTTCTTAGTCCGTCTGCCAGTGTATTTAATTTTCCTGGCAGGAATTGAGTTTGTAGGTGCACTTGGTAGCTCAAGGCTGTGTTCCACAATGCCATGGCTAGTCTGCAGAGGGGGTAAGAATGTGTACCCCCCTGCTTGTTTATGTACCACATAACAGTGGTGTTGTCCATCTTTACCATTAGTTGTCCAGGAAGAATGTGGTCCTTGAAGTCTATCAGAGCATTCTGTACAGCTAACATTTCTTTTGGATTGATATGCAGGTGCATTTGACTTGGGTTCCATTTGCCCTGAATGCACTTCCCTGCCAGGTGAGCCCCCCATGCATAGTCTGATGCATCTGTTAGGGTTTGGGCGGTAGGGGGTGGTGTGAAAGGTAGTCCCTTGTTTTGGTGGCAAGCCTCTGCCCACCAAAGGAACTCTAGGTGCAGGCAAGGTATGACAGGAATCATTGTTTCTAGGTCTTGAGAATGTTGACACCATAGGCTTTTTAGATACCACTGTAGTTTCCTCATATGCAGTCTTGCATATGGAATTAGAAGAATGCAGGAGGCCATGAACCCCAAGGCTTGCAGTATTTGTCTTGCAGATAGCAGGGCTTTTGTGGCCACTTGTTTGAAGTAGGTTGTCAAATGAATTTGTTTCTCTGGCGTGAGGTAAGCCATCTGGGAAGTTGTATTTAAGCTTGCTCCCAGGAATATAATTTGTTGACAGGGTACCAGGTGTGATTTCTTTTTGTTTATGGTGTACCCCAGACAAGTTAAAACCCTTTGTACAAACGCCAGATGATTCAAAAGTATGTCCTGGCTTTCTGCCTGAATTAGACAATCGTCCAGGTATGGGTATATTTGAATACTTCTTTGCCTGCAAAATGCAATAACTGGAGCTAGGCACTTTGTGAATACCTGGAGCACAGTAGATAAACCAAAGGGCAGTGCAGAGAACTGATAGTGCGTGTCGCCTGCTTTGAAGCATAGGTATCTTCTGCAAGATTCGCGATTGGGATGTGCAGGTATGCTTCTTTTAAATCTAGTTTTGCCAACCAGGCATCTTTGCCTAGCATAGGAAGTAATTGGTGGAGACAGCATCTTGAATTTTGCACTCTCCAAAAAGGTGTTTAGAGTAGACAGGTCCAGGACAGGACGCCATGAATTGTCTTTTCTGGGTACCAGGAAAAGTCTTGAGTAGAAGCCTTGTCCCTTTTCCTCTTCTGGTACCAGTTGAATAGCCCCCATGATTAAGAGAGAAAGTACTTGATTAGTGGGTAGGTCCGACCACCCGCTTAGTATTGACAATGTGTGGAAGTGAAATCTGTATCCCTGGGACACTATATTCAAAACCCATTTGTCCTGGGTAACGAGTTCCCAATTCTTTGCATGAAGAGCAATCTTTCCCCCCAAAGGGGCAGTCAGTTGATAAGTGCTTGGCAATTTTAAAAGGAAGTCATTGAGACAGTTTACCATGGGGGGGGGTCTTATTATTCCTAGATTTGGAAGTGGAGGCCCCCACTGCTTAGTTCTGTGTGTCCCCTGGGACTGAAACCTGGGATTTTTGCTGTGTCTGGGTTTGGCTTGAGAAGACCTGGAAGGGGCTGGAATGGACCAATTCTTAGAGGGCCATTGCCTACTAAATTTAGGAGGCTGAACTTGTAAAAAAATCTTTAACAGTTTGCATAGATTTAGCTTTATCTTCCATCTTTTTAAGAACTTCTTCAGCCTTGTTGCCAAACAGGCGGTCCTGATTTAAAGGAGCATCCAACAATTTAGCTTTAACATGATCAGGCAAAGATTGCTCCTTAAGCCAAGCATGCCTTCTGAGCACAGACCCAGTAACAGCAGCCCTGCAAGAGGCCTCTAATGAATCAAAACCACATTGCAAAGTATGTTTTCCAACTTGTTCAGCAGAATGCATTAAATCGTGTAATTCTTTATTTTCCACACAGTCAGGAATCAACATCATTTTCTGTTTAAGCAGTCCAATAATATGCTGCTGATACTTTAACATATGAAACTGGCAGTTTAAAGCCCTAATGGCCAAGTTTGCAGAAGTGTAAACCTTCTTACCCCATCTATCCAGCGCCCTGGAGTCTCTAAGAAGGGGTAGGATTTTTGGCAGTAGAAGCCTTAATGCCCTTGGGCCCCTGTGAAATAGTCTCCGGATTTGCAATAGGATTTTTAAAAAGGAACTTCTGGTACTCCGAGACCCTGTAGTATCTGTCAGGTTTTCTGGGAACAAAAGGCAAGAATCCGGGGCCAAAATAGATTCCGAAAAAGCATCATCAACAATGTCTAGTACAGAAGGAATAGCTAAAGGACTATGCTGAGGTAGGAGAAGAAAATCCCTAAGCCTCTTTTTTGAATCAGAAAAATCCTGGCTTTCCCAGTGGAAATGCTCCCTTAGAGTATGCAAGGTTTCCAAAAAGAAAAATCCTCAGGAGGGGAAGCAGAGGGAATGGAGTCATCTGCACCAGAATCTTTCATAAGTAGATAGGGCAAATCCAGATCATCAGAAGAATCAGAAACAGAATCATGATCAGAAGATTCATAATCAACTTCAGTCCTAGGCTTCTTAGAAGGGGTGGCTATCCCTGATAAGAGTTATTAGATCTTCAGCCATTCTTATCATTTGTTTTTTAGGCATAGAGGCCTGGGTGTCGTTTTTTTAGGCATGGATCGAGATTTAGGCCTAAGTAAAGAAGGAGGCGTCGGTTTAATATGCAAGTCTGTAGGCCTGAATACACCCTCAGAAGCCGGTGCCTGCACAGCAGCTCCGGACCCATCCAGGGTAGAGACATCCACGGGTTCCATTGTTGAAGCATCTCGCGGCATACTGGACTCCGAATGGGTCTCGGTAGAGGCCTGCGAATCAGTAGTAGTGGGTATCAGGGGCTGCAAAAGTGCCTCACTGTGTACTGGCGACTGGCTTAGAAGCGTCATCGGCAATTTTGGACCTCAGCGACCCGTCTCTATCTTTACCTTTGTGTTTTTTCGGAATCCCGGTAGACGGATGGCTAACGGGCAACATTTCTAGATAATTACACTGAGAACCAAAATATTTAGAGGCGAAAATATACAGACGACGAAAAGTGCGCTGATTAAATAAAGCACAAAACTGATAGCAAGGTACATCATGGTCTGGGCCTAGGCAAGGAATACAATACGAATGAAAATCTTTATGAGGTATTTGCTTTCCACAAGTAATGCAATTATTAACTTTTACTGACATCAGTAAGGAGCAAGAAAAAGTTTCCCCAATGGGGTACTTAGCTTTAGTTGAAGACTTTGGTTCTGAAACTCGAAAACGAAAATTTCAGGAGTCAGCTGACCGGCACTTGCAAACTGCTTCTGCTTCGGGCACCGCATGGCAAGAAAGACTGATGTAAAGGCATCGGCTGCATATTTTATACCCCTGATGACCGGATGTCAAGGAAGAAGGGACAGCAACCGACGCCAGATCCAAGACTTTGTTAATCAGGCCAACTGAGGGCTACCTGCAAGCAGATAACCCAAATGTAATGACTGCAACAGTGAAACACGAAGAAAATCTGATTAATGCTTAAAAAAGGTCTCATTCTACCTTTACTTGACATTTGTTGACTGAAATTGAAATTGTTGATTTGTTTGTTTTTCAATTGAATTGTACAGGTTATAGGTCAAATTAAAGGTGGGAAAAGTTTTGAAATGATTTATTGTGGTCTCATTTTTTATATCTCAAAAACCTGGCATTTTAACAGGGGTGTATACACTTTTATATCCACTGCATATAGATTCTGGCCTACTGTTCTTTTGCGCTTTTATACTTGCAAGTATAGCTGGTCAGAGCTCCTGATGGTTCTAGAAGGAGTAGAGAGATGAGTGAGGAGATGCCTAGGCAGGCAAGCGGGCTTGTTGAGAATGGAATGAATGATAAAAAGTTGAGAGTAGTAGTTGATGGAGGAACTAACCAGTTTAAAGGTTTGAATTTGCTGCAAACCTGTCTACTTTGTTGTAAATGGTTTTGAGTTTAATTAGTAAGGAGAATTGTAGGTTAGTTAAGATTTGTGAGCTATAGAGAAGAGCTGTAGAGAAGGCTAGAGAAAAGTCAATCATAGGCAAGAATGAGTCTATTGAGTCTTTTGTAAGGAATTTTTTATTCATGTAAAGTAAGCCTAGTTTTTTTTTTTTAATGCAGCAGTGGACATGCAGGTCAAATTTGAGTTGATCATCAATGATGGCTCCAAGAAGTTTGGTGTGAGTTTCCACATTTACGACAGTGCTGTTAAGTGATGTTATGGTAAAGGTAGTTTTAGGATGTGCGAGAGATTTTGGGAGGAATAGGAGAAGCTTGGTCTTTTTGGTTTTGGGATTAAGGATGATCTGGTTAATAGGGAAACAGTTTTCAATGGAGTTAAAGGAGTTATGGATGAGGGTGTGCAGGTCAGATATGGTATCAGATGTGGAGATGATTGTGGAGTCATAGGCATATTGTATGAGAGAAGAGTGAGGACAGGAGGTGTTGAGGTGATTAGTGAAAATGATAAACAATAAAGGACCAAGAATTCACCCTTGAGGAACTCCAAAGGTAGACAGTGAGCACAGCCAATTAACAAACTGCTGTCTGTTGGAGAGAGAGCTAGAAAACCAGGAGATGATGAACTGGAAATGAGGAACTGGAAAGACTGAGGTTGGACAGTTTAGAAAGGAGCACGGGGTATGAGACAGTGCTGAATGCTTTGGAAAGGTCTAGAAAGAGTTTGCTGGTGTCTCTGACTAGAAAGACAGAATGAATAAAAGAAATAAGGGCAGTAATAGTGCTGTGATTTGGACGGAAGAAGTGTTGGGTGGAAGTGAGTAGGTTTTCTTGGAGTAAGTAGTCAGTGATTGTTTATGTACACTTTTTTGAGTATTTTGGAGAGGGAAGGACAGTACTGCTACGGGCTGGTAGTCAGACAGTTTTGTGCAGTTACCTCCCTTGTGGAAGGGTATGGTAATAATAATTGTTTCCAGAGTGAGGGTACAGTTAGAAAAAATATATAAAATATATCTTTTTGAGCTAATCGAGCTAAGCTAAAACACCAACCTGATTGAGTGAAAACAATGAGTGAGGGTACAGTAGATTTGTGTATAGAGTGGTTATTAACAATGAAATGGGGTGGGGTATGGAGTTAGCAGCTAGCTTGAGAAGAGTGGAGGTAGATTGTCCAAAGATGGAGAGCATGGCTTAAGCTTATGAAGAAGTTTTTTTTATGTTGCTAGTGGGAAATGGCTTCACAGAGGAGTTATTTTTGTTTCAGGGGTGGGGGGGTCACCACAGTGAGGCTAGAGGAGTTAGAAGTCTACATAAATTTACAGACAGTGTCAATGAAGTAAGAATTAAGTGTGGTAGCAGTTTCTAGGAGAGTGTTATTAGGACAGGGGTTAAGTGTTGTGGAGTTCCCAGGGTGAATGACTGGATTGATAGTGTTCCAGAACTGTTTAGGGTTACTGAGATGGGGCGTCTGGGGATTTTAGGTAAAACTTTTTCTTGTCATTGTTGACTTGTTTTTTGGTGAGGTTAAGGAGTTCTTTATTTGTTTACATGTTTGGTGATGGATGGGGGATTTTGTCTTAATCCGGAGATTACAGGTGTTATCTCTTTTGAGAATGTGGATTGGGATACCCAGGAGAACACAGATATTACTTTGATTTTCCTAAGAGAAGCAAGAGAGTTAAGTATGTTTAGAAAAATGTTGTTGAATTTTAGTATTGCATCATCTACAAATAGGGAGGAAGGACCTGTTTATGGAGGTGTGTGTGTTATTAAACATGTCAGAGTGGAAATTTGAGAGGGTATGGCATTTTTTTAATTTGTACACTCTTGGATGGTGGGGGTGATCTTTGTATGCAGACAGAAGAGTAGTCACTAATGGAATCAGGTAGAGATTTTGGGTGGTGGTATAGGTCAGGATTGGAAACAAGGATTCAGTCAATGATAGAACTGGTGTTGGTTGGTTTGTTGATGTGGGTTGGAGAGGAGATAAGTTGTGAGAAGCCATACAGGTTAATGCTAGAGCTGGGAGAGTTGAAGGTTAGGAATAGCCAATTGATGATGACATCTCCTAACAAAGTGGTTTTGTTGGGTATACTGTGTGTGAACTAGGACAGGATGTGTTCTAATACAGGAATATTGTCACCGGGGGTATATATACTGAGGTTATTGTTAGTGTTTTGTGATCAATAAGTTTGCAGTCAAGAGTTCAGCAAGATGAAACATAGGGGGTGGGTTTGACATAGGGTACAGGTTGATGTGTTCAAAGTATATTATGGCAACTCCTCCTTTCTTATTAGATCTGTCTGTGTAAAGGATGTTGTAGCCAGAGGGTGGAAATTCTTTGTCTAAGATGTGAGGGTTGAACCACGTTTCTGTGATTGTTATGTCAGGACAGTATTTGTCCATCCATACAGTATTTGTCCATCACTGATTTTGTTAAGAACGTTGTATATATTAAGACAAAAAAAAGGTTAGATGCTTAGAGGGAACGTTTGGGTAATGGGAGGCAGGCTGTGTGGGTTGGTTATTAGAAGTGGGGTTGGAGAGGGGGGGCCTAGGTTGGGGTGTATGTCATCTGAAAGGAGTGTGGTATTGCAGGGTTAAGGAAAGTAGGAGGTGTGAGGAGGTAGAAGTGATATTTATGTTTTAGGGGGAATGGGGGGCGATGTTTTGATTTTTGGTAGAAGCGAGTTGATGGTAAGAAACAGTGAGGAAGGTATGGTGAATGGGTAATGGTTTTGTAGGTCAAAAGTATTGTGAGTGGAGGTTGTTGAAAGATGTAGGGGATTGATTGGAACATGGAAAGAGGATAGGTAGGATAGTAGAAGAGGAGGGAGTATAGAGAAAAGGGTGAGAAACATGTTAGGGGTGTGAGGAGTCTTAGTGATTATGAGATTTAGGTGAGTGGAAAGACAAGAGAAGTCACAGCACAAGTGTACAGGTTGGTGAGTGTTCTGGGGGAAGTGATGTGTTAAGAGCTAAAAGTGAGGAGGTGAGCTGGGGAGACAGTTGGAAAATGGAGAAAAATGAATACAGCAAGATAGAATGTCAAGAGATAGAGTGTTAGAGAAGAAAGGGTGCATAGTTGATGGAGAAGTTGGATAGTGAGGGATGTCGATTGACTTAGAAAGGGAGTGTAGATAGGATGTGTGGAAGGAGAGAAAAGTTTAAGAGTGATTGGATGAGCCATGTGGGAGGAGTGTAGAGAAGAGGTTTGCTTAGCAGAGGAGTATTGATTAATGAGTTAGATAGGGAGTAAAAAGGATAGAGTGTGGTTGAGGGAGGGAGGAAGAGGAGGTGCTAAACTTTGTTAGCTATAAGTGTAATGCATTTTGGGGTGGGTGGGAATGGGGGTATGATAGAGGAGTGGCAGATTGCAGGAAACCCAACAGAGTACAAGAAAAAAAAAAGAGAAAAAAACACAATCACAGTTGTTGCTTATACAAACAAACTAGCAAAGAGCTTAAGGGAACTATTAGGAATCAGAGTATGAACTTAAACTAGCCACTAAAACCAAAAGTAACTACAAATCCTTCTTTAAATATGCGAGGAAGTTATGAACTAACATCAACAATGTTTGGAACTAATCAACAATACTACTACACTCTCTATCCCAAAGTGCAATTCTACTCCACTCACAGTTACAGCTATTTCACAGGTTTCACAATCCCAACCACCCACTTTAATTACTATAAAACAAATCCTCGCAGCTCACTCAAAAACTATTACCTCAATTCAAGGGCCTTGACAACACACCAGGCTGTCTGATTATCAGTGCCAAATATGGCCTATCCTAACCTCTTTAATCTAAGCATCTCCAGTGCTTACATTCCTGAAGCCACTGCAATGTCATCACACAAGGGTGGCCCTACCATAGATGCTGGTAACTACAGACCAATTAGCTTCATATGTAAAGCTATGGACAGAATTCTCAGACCTGATTAATCTGGACATTGAAAATCTCTTATCCCTAGACCCGCATCAATTCAACTTTGTCAAGGGAGGGTCCTACCTCTTTATCATCATTAATTTATTTGAAAAAGTAAGCAAATCAGTGAATAGTGGTTATGCAGTGCATACAGCATATCTAGACCTGGCCAAGACCTTTGATACTACTATCCATGCAGGCATTATTGACAGACTTGTAAATCTGAATATAAATCCTTATAAGTAACCAGTGGTGTACCACAGATTGGTTTGGCCCCTCTCATTTTTGGCATTTATTTCTCAGACCTTTAGGCCAGTACTCCTGGCCTCTAGCTAACTAACTTTGCAGATAACTCTAAATTGGTTGTTGTTATTCAATCTTCAGCTGACTCGCAATTAGGCCAACATGGGTTAGACTTTAACAACTGGTGTCAGGACAATGCTGTCAAATTAAATGTAAAAACATGCAGCACAGCTCACTTCAGTAAAAACATTTTCACTTTCCACATAAGTGATGCACCCTTTAAATCAGACACTGTTGAAATGGATTTAGGGACTCTTGTTGAAAATTCCTCAACATTTGAGCAGTATGTCTCTCCACAGTAGTTTGGAAGGCTGTTTATCTGGCGGCTCATCTAATTTCCAAAGGCATCTACACTAAATCCAAGGTCTTAATTCACCTTTACTCATTTCCTATCAGACTCATTATTGAACATAATGCACCTTTTGACATGTATTCGCACAAACTGAGATACCTCAGAGATTCAAAACTATAATGCTCATTGGCCTCAAAAACCTTAGTTATCAGAACAGCGTCAGCCCTTTATTTGAACTCAATTTCTTATAGATTCATCTGTGGAGCTCTGTGCCAAGCCTTTTAAGACATGAAAGATTCAACTCTAGTTGACCTCCAATTCCTTTACAGGACTAATAGCACCTCAAATACTAAATTAAAGGAACTAAACCTTCATTAGAAGATTAAAAAGACATGTTGCCATGACATCATATCCCAATGTACTTCTCACTTTCAGAACATCTTCAAGATCAGCCTAGATAATAGGATGGGCCAGCCTCAAATTCTCTCCTGGTCTACCTTGTCTTGACCTCCATAAAGCCAGAGGTAACCTTTGAATATTTTTTTGGCTAGGCTTGTAATGGTCTACAGACTGATTACCTAGTACTTCCCTATGAACCTATGAAGTTGACTGAGATCACAGTATATCAAACACAGCAGGTCTTGTGTGAGTAGATCCATTCTTGGGGAAGCTTGTGGTACTTATCCAAGGCCATTTCCAAAATAAGGCAGAACCACTGTTGTCTGGGCTAGAAGGGAGTTACCACAAAGACCTTGGGGTATTTCTTCTGAATCTTCAGTACCCTAGATATCAACGGAAAGGGTGGGAAATCACACAGGAACATTCCTGTCTGAGGAAAGAAAAAGGCACATGTCCTCCAGACCTTCCTGCATGGTGTCCTGGAGCTGAATCTTGCCAGCTTACTGTTCAAAGAGGAGGCAAATAGTTGAGAAACTCCCAACAGATAAGCCAAATCTTGGAAGACCCCCTGATCTAGTTTCCATTTCTGAGGGTCTGCCCTTGTCCTGCTCAGCTTCTCAACCACCCAATTTTGCTCTGATGAAATGTGGGATGCCTTTAGAATGAAACTGTGCTTTGAAGCTATATCCAAAGCTAACATGGCTAGTCTGCAAATCAGGTGTGACCTAGTTCCCCCTTGCTTGCTGATGTACCCTTGGTGCCCCACATACTTTTCTACACTGAACCATCTCCAGTCCTTGAGCTTTATTCACTGACAACATATTCAGCTCAGTGTGACTTTGACTGATGCTGGACTCCCTAAAGGATCACAACAAACAATAGGCTCAGCTCCAATACAAAACCAGATGGGAACAACAGGAATGGATTAAGAGTACACAGGCCAACCTTGGTACAAATCAGAACCTCGACCTAAGGAATGTTACTGGCTCCCATGAACCCATTAGGAAATCAGGCTTTGTTCATTTGTTATTTATTACCTCCATTACCAATAGGTAGAGAGGTTGCCAGCACATCACAGCAAATTTTAATCGAGAGCACTTTTTTTTGACTTTCACAAGAAACTTAAATGAGGAGGAAGAGGTAACAGGTTGTGCAGTGACAGAGTTTTGAACTTGGGCACTACCAAAAACAGGTTTAGGAAAGAAAGACCCAGAACTGGTCTCTAAATATCTACTTTCTGTGACACAAAAAACATCCTTGAATAAAACCTGTTCCCAACATGGGAAGGAGGAACTGGTTCTGGAACTCCCTGAGACAGCATGTGTTGAATGAGAAGGGAAAATAAAGGAATCTGTTCTAGTGGATGAGGATTTACCCCTGGGAAAGGAGGGATTTCCTTTCACTGTCATCTGTAACCTTGATGAATGATCTTCAGAATGCTTTTGTCTGAGACTATCTGCTGCCAAAGAGAAAAATGGAGAGCCAGACTTTCTGAAAGGGAAAATGGACTGCCACAGTGGGAGTCAGAGACAAGGTCCCTTAAAATAGTCATTCTGACTTGACTGTCCTTGGTTTTGGGGGGTCCTAAATTCTGGTTTGAAGCCCCCTCCTCCACTATTTCTTCTTAAATGTCTACTTACTAGCATTTTGTTGAGAATATCCATTTTGCCAAAATTGGAGGAGGGGTTAGACAGTTCCTTAGAAAATTTGGAAAAGGAGGGCTGAAAAATCCAGAGAGACTCCCACTATCAACTTATCCCTTTCATTACATTTTTTGATCATTTCTGCAGCAGAGTAACTAAATCTCTATCCAAAAGAATTTAAAATCTCACGTTTATCATCTGAGAGGTTCTAAGAACTCAGTCAGGCAAACCTCCTGACAGTACCAGTGGCCACAACCTAGGAAGAAGTGTCAGAGTCATACACATACTGTAAACAATGAGTTATTACTTGTATTATGGAAGAAACTAAATTATTTAACGCTAACTTTTCTTCACAAGAATAACCTGCGGACAAAACATTCCTCACACTTTCCCAATTAAGCAGAATAAATTTTGAAAAATCAAAGCTGTAGAAGCATACACTTTTGCCCCCATACTTACCAATCATCTTCCCATCCATATCAGTAAGAAAATTATTGGAGTTAACTAAATGTTTAACAGAAGTAGAACTAACTAAATCTATAGCTGCTTTTTCAGGTTTGGGAAGTGTAAAAAGTTTACCAATTAGCCTTTTTTAGGGGAAGCTGGCTGACCATCAGGAACATTACAGCAGTGACACATCCTGCAAAGCTGATACAACTGGAGGAATGAGTGAAAACTCTGGAAATTCCTTTTGTAATAGCCAATAGTATTTTCTGAGGGACTGAAAAATCTGTGTTCTCTCACTGAAAACACTGGGACATTCTGGAAACAGTCTCAGAGAAAGATAAACTCCCAAAAGGAGAATCAGAAACAGAGCTTGTGGAGTCTTAATCAAAAATAGAGGAGAAAACCCTGCATCTGTCCCTTCATCTTCCTGTCCAGAATCAAAAGCTTGCATTTCTTCAAGAAACAAGGTATCCCCTCTTTCTTTTACAAGAAACCACCTGATACGACAGACCAATAGTCAGAATTAAACCCTGAAACAGACCCAGTAGACTACTCTTGTCTAAGGAAATTTGAGGAGCAGTAGATACATGTTTAGTTTTCTGTTTCCATTTCTTTTTTGACACAAAAATGGGGTTATCAGTACTATCAACGCCAGCAGCAGCTTCCCCCAGGGATGGGCACAACATTCTGACCAAACAGGGAAGTCTTCCCTGTTCCCCTTCCCAAGACCAACAAGACTGGCTCTCCCTTGCCAACTGAGAGAACCCCAAAAGCCTTAGAGAGTATGGTTAACTCCTGGTCCATAGTGGTTGTAGGTGCTACACCACAGGGATCCAGGGTAAAAGATGAGGGGTCTGAGGAACAAGCTATGGCCACAGCAGAGTCACCCATCTGAGGAGGAGGGAAACCTGCTAGATAGCTGTGGTGGCAAAAGCTGTTTGCTTAACTTTTCTTTCTGTGGCTGAAAGAAGGACCTAAAGTGAGACTGGTAGTTTGTTCCATGGTCAAGCCAAAAAGGATTCCTCTTTGCCAGGAAGCAAGCAGCAAGAACTAGTAAAAATTAGAAGTCTTTAACAGTCACTTTTTTCACACATGAACATAGTAAAAACCACTTAGAACAATGTCAGTCCCCAAAAGTAAAATAAACACAATACCTCCATTGAAAAAATACAATTTCAATTAACAACTTTTAAACTGACAGAAAAAAATGGCTCCCATTTAAAAGTACAGTTCAAGTCTCATGAAAGTCTGTTAACACACATGTTTTTAGCTTTAAAACAACTTTCCTATGTGTGAAAGCACAATAAAACAGCATTTTTTGTAATGTGGAAGGTTTCTCCCCCAAAGGGAACTTCTCTGCCTAGCAAAGGAACAGTACAAGCCAAATGTTAATCGCAAAGGAACAGTACAAGCCCAATGTCAATCTTCATAAGAACACAGAGGAGCACTCTACAATTGCAGGAAAGTTCTGAAGGACTTGGAGCACAAGCCTGTCTTTTTAGTCAGCTTGGCTTGAGCTGACTGTTTTGGTGCATGAAAGATACTCCTGAAGCTTTGGAAGATGACCAGCTTTTATATTCTTGCTAGGATATAACCCATACTGGGTTGCTACTGCAGCAGTGATCAATGTGATGAACATCAGATAGGCTGCTCCACAGTAAAGTCAAAAAATATGTTTTATTCTTGGTGGGGGGACCTAACAGCAGTAGTTAGTAAATGGGTAAGTAGTAATAAAAAAAAGAAAAAAATAGTTGTTTTCCATTAAAAAAATTAAAATTACTTTAATCCCTCAAAAGTAAAATGGCAACTTTACCAAGATAAAACTAGTTTTAACCGTTTTCCACAAAAGAAAAAAATAACACTCCTGAATAAAAGTTACTAAAGGCCATATGACAGTCTACACAAACACTTTTTCCTAGCCCTAGCTTAATTTTCTAAATTTTACAGAGAAAGTTCAGTTTCTGTCAAATTTAAAGGTGGAAGTTTTTCCCGCCGAAGGGAAATTATCTGCCCAGCAAAGGAAAGAGAGAAAACAACTGAACCTTGAAAGGCTTCAAGAGGAGTGCTCTTCAATAACAGGAAAGCTCTGAAGAGCTTGGCACCCAAACCATTCTTTTCTTCAGTTTGGCTCAATTTAGGTGACAGTTTTGGTGCATGGAAGGTGCTCCTGATACTTTGGACGCTGGCTGGCTTTTCTATCTTTAGCAAGCTATAACGCGTTTACCTAGGATTACTGCAGCAGTGATCAATATGATAGACATCAGTAATACTGCATGTTGAAAATGCTGCATTTCCACCTGAGACCTAAGAAACCTCCTGTGAATGTGAAAGAGAGAACAGGGATGTAGGTAGAGAACCATTTGTCCATACAGGATTCCTGAAAAAGGAGGGGATGTATTTGACTGAGGTCACCATAAATAAAAAAGCTAAATGTACAAGTATCTTGGCATAGAGCGGATAAAGCACTAACTACAAAGCAGGTGACAGACGTTCAGTTAGCAGTTTTGGCATCTGAGGTGCAGACAGCAGAGGTAGGAGCATGCACATGGGGCACGCAACAAGATTTCATTGGCAGATGCCAGGAAAATAACTGAAATGCCTCCTGAGGATGGGCAGGATAGCTTGCTGCTATCATCCCTTTGTAGAACTGAGGGGTGGTTTGGCACAGTTCTCTCACTGCACATCCCACCCACTAGATGTTACCACAGCCCATGGGACAGGGAAAATATTAGTTAAAGACAGAAGTATGATATGGACAGGGAACACAATGATCTCCATTAAGTCCTAACATTTATTGTTTTAAGTCCAAGGAGGCCAAGAGCAGGTAGGTAAAACCAGAAATGGAATCACCAGGGTATGGGAGAGGAAGAAAATAAACTGCAAGACTAAATAAACAAAAACATTCAATAAATCTAGAATGCATATTCAACTGGCATGCATAAATATGTCAAGTTAGAATTCTTCTTTTGCCTGCTACACATTAAGTGAATAACAAACATTGCACATGAAAACTGTCTATGTATAGCTACTTTAAATTTAATGGGGGAGACATGACTAAACGTGCTATTTAGACCAGGCTTCTTTTCAGCCTCCATGCCAGTCTGCACTGTCACCTAGCATCTTCACCTAAAACTATTTTTTTTAGAGTTTCCTCCCCTAATGCAAACAAAACATGCAAACACTGAAACTTAACATGCTGTTACACTGTGTGCTGAAACAGTTTTTTTACAATATTATTTTTATTTTAATTTCTGTTAGTGGTGTCCTCATTGTACTCGTATACATATGCAGCCTAAAATAACTCTGCCACATAAAACATCTCTGCACTAACATGCAGCCACACACACTATATTTTTTGTGGAACAAGTACAGAAAGGTGTAAAAGGAACAGCCTTCTTGAAACCGAAAAGTGGAAAAGAGGACCGTCAGACTTCAAGGTATTCTCTGATATGAAACAATTTCCACAAAGGTTTGTGCCTCATATACTGGGGCCAAGGATTACAGAATATTCTCCTATAAGCACTTAAAAAAACTAACCATTGACTTAGCACACATGTGCGACTTGAGAATTTTACATACTCAAAACAATTAAGAGAATCTCTACACTGCAAATTTCATACCCCTTGGATATTATCAAAATGCTTTGATATGGCAATTTGTTATCCTCCATATTTCCCATGAGGGAATAAGCAGACTGGAGCCGAGATGAATGACAGCTGTTTATCTAAATATCAATTCTGCATTTCATAAAACTTGTTGGACATGAAATTAAGTAGTTGGAATGCATTTAAAGATATGACTTAAATCTTGTAAAATCATACAAAAAGAAAACTAAGCCTTCCATAATCAACTGTTTGAAAAAATTCTAAATGCTGTATACATTTTTTCACATATACTCACATTAAGTCAATATTCAACATGAATGACAAGATGTTTCACACCTGCCAAAATTCCATTCATAAATTTCCTGTTCATACATCATCCTTGGTTGATGTTGATAACTATACCATCTTCTGTGTTTATTGTAAGACAGAGGATCTATACTATAGACAATGTAGAAATTAATGTCTTTTTTATTACTGGGACAGTCTGTGTAGAGCACTAACAGTTGATAGCAACATCCTTTATTTATTAATTTATTTAACATTTGTTTACTGGGATGGTCCGACTGGACAACCGTGTCCATTTTCAGTGGAGGCCTGAGGAGAAAAGCGCCAGCAAAGTACATTTTTACTAATACATGTCAAGTACAACAAAAAAGTTTACTATACAGCTATATATGTATCTACTTTCAGTCTATCAGAGATCAGCAATTACATTTATATACATAGGAGATGATTACAGAAATATATACAGGAGAGATGTGAATAACACAAAGTACAAATACAGTATGTCTTAGCTTTTATTAAGCCTCTACACTACATTTAGTATGTAAACAGAATACAGTTTACAACTGTGAGGAAGACAAAGATGTAGATAAGTAAGAAGGAGGTTACAGGAGTTATAGAGTGGACAGACGTGTAGCTAGAGGTTCTGAGTGAGGGAAAGTTATCCATGGTTAGTACATGAGCAAAGCCAGGTAGCTGTTTGATGATCTTTTAGTAGTTTCTTAAACTTAGTGATGCTGGAGGTGGATCTAATAATGATTGGGAGAGAGTTCTAGATTTTACCTCACTCTCTAAGTTGCTGACTCTAGTACTAAACTCCTTGGTGTAACCATTGATGATCAGCTAAAATTTGACCTCCATATAAATAACTGTTATCAGGAAAACCCATCAAAAACTAGGACTTCTCTACACAAATAAAAAAAATTCCTAACCCCCTGAATCTAGAACCATAATCACACAGGCTTATATTTTGCCATGCCTAACATGCTGCTCCAAAATACTCACAAATCTTAACTCCAACTTACTTAGCAAACTCGAATCAACCTATCACAAAATAGCCATATTTGCTGCACAACAAACCTATAAATCTCACCACTGTATCCCTCTCAAACATCTAAACTGGCTCAAACTACCACTCCTCTTACTTCTCTCTCTCAGCTCCAAATTATACACTCCATTATGTATTCACCATCCTACTGTCCAGCACTAGGCACCATAATCTCCCACTACGTCCCATCGAGACTATTCAAGAGCTCCACCAAAGACCTTTTACAAATTTACATGCCCAAGTCCAAAATAGGAGCCATTACATACAGCTACCACCCCTCTACTACTTGGAACAAACTCCCACAAGTAGTAAGATCACTTTCACATCCTAAAGAATTCAAACTAGCCACTAAAAAGTACTTAAAAAGTCACTGGATTTGCACCTGTTCTCAGCCTTCTTGAATATACCTTCACTAAATAGCAAACCCAACTTCCTCTGTCTTACCATAATTTTTTCTCCTTTATACCAAAACATTTACAACTTAAACTAATCTACTTCATAATTTTTTACCTAACACTATCTCCTTTCCTTCTGCTGCAGTATTCTTCATAACATTTTTATAGATAATTGTAACTGCATATATATATATATATATATATATATATATATATATATATATATATATATGATAACAGTTCTACACGTTTTATTATGAATGATTGTAATGTTAACTCTGTTTGTAACAGTTCTATTTTTTGTAACTAAGTTTTGGACCTTTTCTCCCCGGGCCTCTGCTGAAAAAGAGCTTTTGCCCAGTCAGACAATGCCAGTTAACAAATGTAAAATAAATAAATAAAGAAGTTGGTGTAGTTTATGGTTCTCCCAGTCAAAGGCTTTAGAACAGTCAAAGCAGAAGTACCCTTATCTAGAACTTCCCATCTTTCTAGATCATCCACAGGATTTTGGCAATTTGATCTCTGGTGCCTTTGTCCATTTTACAACCAGTTTGTATGTCTGGATATTTTTGGTTCATATACTACTACAGTCTAGTTTATGTGGTCTTCAGCATTACCTTATCAGCATGGAGAACAACTGCACTGGTAGAGTGGAAAACGTTTTAACACTGGTCATTCTTGAGGGACTGGAAAATAAACTGGCCTTTTATAATCCAATGTACATAGTCTTGTTTTCCAAGTTAGCTGGAAAATCCAAATCATCAGTTTGCAGGACTCTGAACACTTTGTCTGGAACTTCATCACTTCCTGCAGATTTGATATTAGTAATCCATTTTAAGGACAATCTAACTTCAGTCTCCAGAATGTCTGCCTTTCATTCAGAAAAAATTCCATCACAAGTATCAGTAACGTTACGGTTCTTGCAAATCTGCATGTTCCTGTCAATGCTTCTTAATAAGCTTTCCTTAATATTGCAAAGTTTAAGATGCTGTCTTTCTCATTCCATTGTTTTCTTCCATTTCTTTGTATTGATCTTATTTCTTCTTCCTCTTTTTGAAATTATAAATTCAATTTGCAATATTTCCCTTATCACCCATGAAAAATTATATGGCGCTTCTTACTTGCTGTGGGATTTGAAGTCTTCTTAAGACACTCAGTCTTGCTGGCTGGAATCAAAGTCTGGTTATAGTTGCATTCACAGTCCGTTACATACAGAAACTTGCAGAATATACACTGATGAGAGAATATACTTTGCAGCATCAACTTTAGAGCAATAACAAATAACTTTTTATAATAAACCAAACGGACTAACATTGCAGCTTAAAGTACTGTTCCACTTTACTTCTCATATAGTACAGATGATGCGAGAGATATAACATTTACATCAGGACAACAAATGTGTCCCTACCATACCCCTAACATAACTGGATTTAATACAGACTTTATATATATATATATATTAGTTAAACACACACCCTCTTGGTTTTGGAACGATACTGCCTTGATGACGCAAATGCTGACATCTGTTCTTGTGCAAATGCTGATAAGTAAACTGTCTTCAAGGAAATGCCTTGTGGATTAACTTTCTTAGAAAAACATGTCCTGTTGTCAGTTCTTTAAAGAAAGCAAATTACATCCTTATCATGTCTGTAAGAAGCCAGCTTTCTTGATGTGTGTAATACACTCATAAGCAAGTTCCTTATTTTTTAAGCCACAGTCATTTAGTATGGTTGCTGATCACATATTACTAAACTCTGTTTCTGCATTTAAGCAAGCTTTTTCTTTCAGCATATTTACAACATAATTAATTTCAGCCTTATATTCATAATATCTAACAACCCATTCCTTTTGCTCCCCTTCATTCCTTGGCAGCTTTTAAATCCTCCGCAAATAGCCATTTCATCTTTAAATGTCTTCTTTCTGATTGGAATATTTGTTGTTGTCATTTCATGGACAGGAACATAAGTTTTTTCCTGAGCTATTCTTAATTTCCCAAGTCCATTCTTCACCTCCCCAATGTGATCATTTTAGATATTGAGAAGCTTTTCTCTAGCTGGTCTGGAGGCATTTCTTATTTTATTTAACTGTAAATTTTGCAATAAAATATTGATAGCCTGAGCTACAGTCAGTTCTAGGTGTGGTTTTGCTGACTGTAGAGTGCTTTTTTACCTCTTACTACAAAATATATAGAGTCAATGGGATTTGACATCGACCATCTGGTGATATCCAGGTATAAAGCCTTCACTTAGACTTTTTTTAAACACCTTTACTGAATTATCACTTGTAAGGCAAATTTACATTTATATAAAAGTAATCAAGCTGTATTACAAGTTCACACTTGCAAACATTATATTTCACATATTTTGCTATATATCATATAACCCAAGCAAAAATACATAAATTATTCAATTTCTGTCCTTTTTTATTTTAAACAAGAAACATCTTTATGATTGCCCATGTCATAAGTGATGATTTAATACATTTATATAAATGAAAACAAACCACAATAACACAATCCTAGTTGCAAGAATTTTACATCACAAACCATACTGACACACTCCCAGTTGCAAACATTATACATCTATTATAATCTACCCAATCATTTTTAGTCAAACATTACATAACTCATTTAAGTCCTGCTTTCTTTTAAACCTCATTCCATCCCTGTATATATCATTCCCACAATTCACATTTTTCCTATGTAGTTTGCTCCTACCTTTTTCTAAACATCTCGATTCCTGTTGTTTTATCTCTGTTACCATATTCACTACTTCTAGTACAGTTGGTTTCGATTTTGATTTCCATGTTCTAGTAATTGCCTTTTGGCAGTCACCATAATTAGGCACAGCAAGGCCTTACTATGTCTAGGTAATTCCAATACTGTATCACAGCTCAGAAAAATCATCTCCCTTATCACACCAATCTGCCCACCCAACATCTCCAACACTGCATCCTGCAGGGCATCCTTAAAGTCCACCAACTTATCACACTCCTAGAAAATATGTTCCCAATTACCTCTTTCTTCCCCATCACACCTCCAACATTTGCTGTCTACCTGAGGAAAAATTCTCCGGAGTTTACTTGGGCTATAAAAATATCTATGCAAACATTTCCAAGCAAAGATACTAAATTTTCTAGATTTTGTTACATATTTGGGAGACATACCTATATCCTCTCATTATTTCTTTGTGAATTGCTTGTCCAATCTCTCTTCCCGATCTTTTCAAACCTCCTCTGATTGATCATAGTTATCATGCAATATTTTATATGCTCTACTAATTTTTCATTTTTTAATGGCAGTTTCTGTTCTAGATTCTTATAAAAATTCTACCAGTGCTGATTATTGTTTAGGACCCCCCTATTTCCTTCTCTTTGCCTATACTCTATCAAGCCTTGATAAAGAAAGCAATATCTAACCTGCAGTCCAAATAAATTCTTGGCATCTTCCCATTCTATCATAGTTTCCTCTCAAGTTATTTGCTCCCAATACATTGATTCCTTTGCCAGTTTTCTCCAATAAATTCCAGTCCCCTTTTGCCTATTGTCTATATCCCTAATTGTAGTCATCACTATTGGCAGAATCACCTCTCTCTATTCTAGTGTTGGCTTAGTTCTTAGAATACTTTCTGCTGCTTTAATAAATTTCTGTCTGATTAGTGGTATTCTCCTTAAAGGCCTGCATCCAAAATCCCAGTCTCTCCTTCTTTCTTGAGCCTCCCCCGTTTCATCATCCCTTTACACTCTGAATTATAGTTTTCTGTTTGTGTTATGTATAGTAACCTTAACTATTCAGCTCTGAAATACCCCTTCAAATTGGGTAATCCCAATCTGCCCTGTTCTACTGGAAAAATCAGCTTATCCCACTTGACTCTTGCCATCTTCCCCTCACAAATAAAGTCCTTTAGCTCTTTATTAATTGCTATCCACAACTACTCCTCTGGTTGAGATAACTATGCCTGAGCTGTGTATAAGACTGTGTCTTTCAGCTTTTCCTGGTTAGGGGTCACCACAGCGGAACGCCGGTCCACTAATGATTGGCAGTAGACTTTTACTGGCCACGTTGCCAGCCCTGACGCACAACCTTCAACGAAGGTACGACCATTCACGCATGTCTCCACACAGAAGACGCTCAAGCTGAGAATCGAACAGGACAACGTCCTACTGTGAGGCGACAACGCTACTGGGACTAAAATATTTTAACTGCTTGCATCTTACTATCCATATAACAAAGCTTCAATTTTCTTAGTTTTTTGTACTACCTTTTGTTTAGTCTCTTCCCACATATCCTTAGCTGCCACACCAGAATCATTTTTAATCCATACTCCTAAATAATTAATTTTATCATGTCCTATAGATATGGACATTGCTGAACCAATTCATATGTGGCTACATAAATTCCCGCTGTTGCCTTTGTTTTAGCTTCATTAATTTTGTATCCCGAAAAGATATGAAACTGTCTCAAAATGTTCCACAACACTGTAAGGTGTCTTTCTGGTTTTGTCAGGTATAAAATATCATCTGTAAATACAGCCAGCTTTTCTTGACAACCATACCAATTATATCCTTGAATTTCTGAGTACCTCATTTTCTTTGCCAATGATTCTCAATATAATGCAAATAAAGGGGAAAGAGGACACCCCTCCTCTACTCAAGCAGAAATTATCAAAGAGGGCCCCACCCACTTAATTTTCACATCCAATCCCTCATATATCCTCCTAATCAACCTTATAACTTTTTCAGGAAATGCAAATGCTTCCATTGCCCTGCTCATAAAGTCCCAGCTTACTCTGTCAAATGCTTTCTCTGCATCAAGATCCACTGACAACAATGGTATTTTCTTACATTCTGCTTTTCTCTGCATATCAGTGTTCTGTTATTGTTGCCCAATGTTTGCCTCCCCTCCACAAAACTGCACTGATCCCTATCCATGGTATTTTCTTACATTCTGCTTTTCTCTGCATATCAGTGTTCTGTTATTGTTGCCCAATGTTTGCCTCCGCTCCACAAAACTGCACGGATCCCTATCCATCAATTTTGGCATTATGTTTGTCATTTTTTATAACCATGAGCACTTTATAACAATGGTTTACTACTGAAATGGGCATACATGAAGCTGGATCAGATGGATCTTTACCCTCTAAGTATTACAGCTACCACAGCTTTCTTCCAGGATGTTGGTACTTCTCCTCTTAAAAATACTGTTAAACAAAACTTTCCAGATCTTTATCAGTTGTTTCCCTCCTAGCTTCCAAGCTTCCACAGGAATACCATCTATTCCTGGGGACTTTCCTGTAGATTGGTTATACATCACAATTTTTATCTCGTCTCCTCCATTCCTAACTGCTAGTAATTGAGCCTCATCTACCTCTAACCTTGGCATATTTAATTCTTCCATAAACATTTTCATTTGTATCTTTTCTTGATTTTCATATCACTATGCTTTATGCAGACTTCCACAGAATTTCTGAAATATTTCTAATACCTTTACAATAGTGGTTCCCAAACTTTTTAGATTCTCGGCTCCCTTGCTGAATCCCGGTTTTCCCAAGGCAACCACCCGCGGCACGCATAAAATGCATATTTAATTAATTTATTTATTTGACATTTGTTTAACGAGGCTGCCCGACTGGACTGGGAGACCTGGGGAGAAAAGCTCAAAAGTACAATATAAAAACAATTACCAAAAAAAAAGTGTACATTCTGCATAACAGCATAACACTGATCTACTATGGTTGAAAGGTAAGCAAACCGAATGGTAACCTTATTAACTTTAAGTTTCTAAGAGCAATATTTAAAATCTGTCCCTATTTGGCTCTGTCCAGCATACCTCTCAACTGTACAGATTTTTACAGAATGTCCACATTTTTGCCTCATATATTTGGTCTTTTTCTCATAAAATTGTTGTTTTTTGGCAGAACATTGAGATTGAAGTCAGAAAATAATGACAGACAGTTGAGTTTCATACTTCATGCCCTTCAGAAAATTCATGTTAATGCAAAACCTGCATTGCTATCAACTTTCTAAGTTTGTGAGAGCATTACTTAAGTGTCCCTATTTTGTGCCTTTGTACCCCCACTATTTTTGGCTTTGTCCAGATTTTTTATCTAAGATGGTGAGAGGTATGTGTCCAGTGGTATGGGCCAGACTTACACAGACCTCATTGCTGCTGCTGCTGCCAGGGATCACTCTCATTCTTCAGTCTCTCCCCCCCGTGACACACACACACACACACACACACACACACACACACACACACACACACACCAGTCAACTAGTTACCACACATTCAATCTCTCACTTCGTTTTCATGTAGTGAATGAGGCAGAAGTGATCATGGTGTGATAAGTGATCATGGTGTGGTTTCAAGTCAGATTTCAAACCATTTGCAGTCATAATAACCATCAGCAACAAATGGATATAATCAATCATTAGTCCAACACGAATTGAAGACAAGACCAGGCTGCAGAAAGTACAGTTGTGTACACTTACCATAAATGTAGATATTCTAGTGTATTCACTGTAGCAGTCCTAACTAATGGGTTATCTGGCTCTCGGTAGCCCTCGATCAGCCAGAATACCAAAGGTAAGTAAATATGATGTCGGCTGTCAGCTGTAAAGGACGTCAGGATGTCCGATACAAAATGAAGCAGTAGATGTCACTTCCTCAGTCTTTCTTGCCATAAAAGTCAGAAGCCCCCAGAAACAAGGCTTAAACCAAAAGCAATTTTGGCAAATATCAAATTTAGCCTGTACTTTAGGAAAAGAGAATAGGAGAGGACCAAAAAGGGGGAAGGAGGGAGGGAAACCAGGACTGCAACAGTGAATACACTCGAACATCTACATTTATGGTAAGTGCACACAACTGTACTATGTTGATCGTGTTTCACTGTTGCAGTTCTAACTAATGGGTTGATTACCAAAGCCCAGAAAAAAGGGAGGAGGAACCAACAGAATCAAGGGTTGGAGATAATGCCCTGCAGAACAGCAGTGGCAAACCCTGCCCTGGCTCTGGAAAACAAAGGCAAATTACAATGCTTTGTGAAAGTGTGAACAGAAGACCATGTGGCAGCCTCCAAAATATCTTTAGTAGGGACACCCTTTAAAAAGGCTGCAGAAGTGCAAGCTGCTCTAGTTGAGTTGGTCCTAACCCTTGAGGAGGGACCTTGACATGAAAGGAATAACAAAAAGTAATGCAATGTGCAATCCATTTAGAAATGGTTTGCTTAGAAATAGCCTTGCCCTAGGCTCCAGGGGCAAAACTGACCAATAACTGTGCTGATTTCTGAAGGTCTTTAGTCCTGTCCAGGTAAAACCTAAGCTGTCTGCGCAAATCAAGAGAATGTAGGATCCTTTCACCTCTATTTCGAGGATTAGGAAAGAAGGTAGGAAGGCGTATGGACTGATTAAGAGTCAGGCTAGAAACCACCTTAGGCATAAGGGAGGGGTTAGTTCTCAGAGAGACCCTGTCTGTATGGAAAATAAGAAAAGGCTCCACAGCAATCAAAGCTTGCAGCTCCGAAACCCTCCTTACTGAAGTTATAGCCAAGAGGAAGGCAGTCTTCCAAGAGAGAAACTTTAAATCTGCAGTGGCAGCTGGTTCAAAAGCAAGAAGAGTGAGTTTCTCCAGAACAAAATTAAGATCCCAGGCTGGAGTAGGTGCCTTTCTGGGAGGTTTTAAGTTGCAAGCACCTCTGAGAAACATTTTCATTAGGGGATGAGAGAAACTGGGTTGCTCAAAAGAACAATGAGCAGAAATGGCTGAAGCATGGATCTTGATAGAGGAAAAAGAAAGACCACCCTGAAGCAAATCAGCCAGGTATTCCAGGATCAAAGGAAGGGTAGGCTGAGAAGAAGATTCCCCTCTAGCCTGCATACAATGAGAGAATCTTTCCCATTTGCCAGCATAAGACTTCTTAGTGCTAGGTCTCCTAGCCTTCCTCAGCATGTCAACCACCTGCCAGGAAAAGGAAGAAGAAAAGGATGGAGTCATACAATGAGCCATGCTGCCAAATGGAGAGACTGAAGATGAGGATGTAGAATGTTTCCCCCCTCCTGAACCAAATGATCTGGCTTCAGAGGAAGATGCCAAGGAAGAAATTGGGAGAGACTGCGAAGCAGTGGATACCAATGCTGTCTGGGTCAGTCCGGAGCTATGAGAATAGTCCTTGGTCTTTCGTCCCTGATCTTCAATAATACTCTGGGAAGAACAGGAAGAGAAGGCATAAACTGACAGCAGCGTCCAAGGAAAGGACAGAGCATCCACTTTCCACGCTCTGCTGTGATGCTGTCTGGTGCAAAAAAGAGGTAGAAGATGGTTGTCTGGGGAGGAGAAAAGATCCACCTGAGGTGTGCCCCAACGCTGAATGATGCTGTAAAAGACTGCTTTGTTCAGCTGCCACTTGTGAGGATCCAGGGTTTGTCTGCTCAACTGGTCCTCCAAAACATTGTGCCTTCCTGGAAGAAACTGAGCTAGGAGATGCAGGCCCAGGGATGCTGCTATGGACCAGAGATTCATGCTCTGCCTAAACAGGGAGTAAGAATGCATCCCTCCCTGCTTTTTGATGTATCACTTGACTGTGGTGTTGTCTGTTCTGACAAGCAGGGTTCCTGGAGAAAGAAGATGCTTTAAAGCTAGCAAGGCCTGCTGAACTGCTATCAACTACTTTAGATTTATGTGCCAGTGCATTTGCTAGGCATTCTAACGTCCCTGTATGCATCTGCCATCCAGGTGAGCTCCCCAGGCATAGTCCGATGCATCTGTGGTAAGAACTTGAGTAGCAGGAGGTGGGAGAAAAGACATGCCTGTATTTTGTAAACAGGCTGTTGCCCACCATAGAAACTCTGCCTGCAGCAATGGAAGCAGAGGAATCATCATATCCAGGTTGTGTGTGTGTTGACACCAAATGTTCTTGAGGTACCATTACAATTTCCTCATATGCAGTCTTGCATATGGAATCATGAGAATGCAAGAGGCCATGTATCCCAGAGCTTGCAGGTATTTCCTTGTAGAGAGCTGGGACAGGCTTGCCAAGTCCTTGAAGTAAACACAAAGAGTTGTCTGCTTCTCCTGGGTGAGATATATCATCTGGGCGGCTGTGTTCAGACCCACTCCCACGAATGTCATCTCCTTCGATGGCACCATTTTTGATTTTTCCTCATTGAGAGTGTAACCCAGGGAAGAGAGAAGAGTCTTTACAAATTCTAGATCCTTTAACAGCTACTCCTGAGAATCTGCTTGAATTAGACAGTCGTCCAATTATGGACAAATCTGAATTTTCTTCTGCCTGCAAAAAGCAATGACTGGAGCCAAGCACTTTGTGAAAACTCTGGGAGAAGTAGATAAGCCAAAGAGCAGTGCAGAAAATTGGTAATGTTGCTTGCCCACCCTGAAACAAAGGTATTGCCTGCAACTTTCCCTGATAGGGATGTGCAGATAAGCTTCTTTGAGATCCAAAGTTACCAGCCAGGAATCCTTTTCTAACATTGGTAGCAACTGATGCAGAGTGAGCATTTTGAACTTGGGAATTACCAAAAAAGAGTTCAGAATGGATAGATCTAGGACAAGACACCAGGTGCCTTCTTTTTGTGGAACTAGGAAAAGTCTGGAATAGAAACCCTGGCTTACCTGCTAAGCAGGAACTGATTCTATTGCTCCCAGATGAAACAGACAAAATTTGCTTTTCTACTTCTGCCCTTTGGTTTGGAGGAGTGTCGGGAATCCTTTGGGAACTGGAAAGGTGTGGAAAGAAAACTTGTGCCCTAGGGATACAGTTCTGAGTACCCATTTGTTGTCCATGATAGTGGCCCAGACCATTGCAAAAAGTGCCAACCTTTCCCCTAAAGGACTCTCCACGCAGGCAAGAACAGGCAGAAGTTGGATAAAGTCATTTAGAGTGTTTAGACTGAGATGCAGGCTAAGAATTTCCCGCCTTGGAAGTGGAAGCCTGCCAACGCTTAAAACCTTTGAGGGGTAGCCACCTGCCCCCTAAAAGATTTGTAACCTCTAGTCCTAGAATGGTTCTGTCTGCTGGTATCAGGAAACCAGCAACTCTTAGAAGGGTAATTCCTACTAAAACGAGGAGGTTGAACTTGAGGAAAATCCTTAACAGTTTGCATAGACTTGGCCTTATCCTCCATCTTGAGCACTTCCTCTGCTTTGCTGCCAAAAAGACTGTCCTTATGCAAAGGTATATCTAAAAGCATAGCCTTGACAAGCTCTGATAGGGGCTGTTCCCTGAGCCAAGCGTGCCTTCTGATAACAGATCCAGTAGCTGTAGCCCTGCAGGAGGCCTCTAGAATGTCAAAACCACAATGTAAAGAATGTTTATTGACAAGACTGGCAGAATTCAGTAAATTCTGCATATCCTTACTCTCCGCCAAAAGAGGCACACTTGCTATCCTAGACTTAATAGCCTCCAAGTGTGCTGTTGGTATTTCAGCATATGAAAAAGACAATTAGTAGACCTAATAGCAAGAGTAGCAGAGGTATAAACTTTTTTACCCCACCTATCTAGATTCCCTGTCAGAGGGAACAGGATTTTTGGTAACAATGGCCTTAACTCCTTTAGGGCCTTGAGAAATAACCTCTGGATCAGCCAATGGATTCCTGAAAAGAAACTGATGAGAATCAGGGACTCTATAGTACCGGTCAGGTTTCCTGGGAGCAGGAGGAACAGAATTTGGAGTCAAAGAATTTTCCAGAAAAACATCAACCACTTCCAACACTGGGGGAATAGCCAGAGGCTTATGCTGAGGTAAATCCAAAAACTCCCTAATCCTTTTCTTAGACAGGGAATAATCCTGACTTTCCCATTTAAAATGCTCCTTGAGAGTATTCAAAGTATCCCCAAAAGAGAAATCCTCTGGGGGAGAAGCAGAAGGGATGGACTCCTCTGCATATGAATCCTCAAAAGGAGGAAAAGCCTGAGAAACTTCCTCTTCATCAGCAGAAATGCTAGCGGAATCAGAACCAGAAAAAGACAAAGCCTCAGGAGAAACATCCCTACTCCTTTTAGAAGGAGGAGGCTGTGAACCCCTAATAAGAGTCAAAAGGTTATTAGCCATTTTAACCATTTGGAATTGAGGGGAATGAGAAGAAACTGGAGCCTGCTTTTTCACAAGCTTACGACTGGAATATTTACCTGCAAGTCTGAAGGACTCGGGAGGCCTGGCAACCACCGACGTTGCAGTAGAGATCATCAGTATGAGCTTGCTGTCTGAATGAAGAACAGAGGCATCGGACACTCAGCTGAAGAAGCGACAGGCAAAAGGTCAGAGGCAAAAAGGAGGCCGAAGGCCTGGGGGACTAGGAAATGGTCTCAACCGAGGCCTGCAGTGGAAAATCAGAGGACTGCAGGGGCTGCAAAGGCACCTCACTGACTACCGGATGACTGACGACCATCTAATCATCCGAGGACTTAACCTTCAGAAGCCTGTCGCGGTCCTTATCCTTATGTTTCTTGGGGATATCCGAAGCCTGAAGACCAGCAGATGCCATACCGGCAAACTTAGGTCAAACACTAAAATGTTTAGCTAAAAGCTTAGCCCGACGATGAATAGTATGTGGATTAAAGGAGGCACAGAGATTACAATTAGAAACGTCATGGTCAAGACCTAAACAAATAATGCAATAGAAATGAAAATCTCTATGGGGAATCTGTTTTCCACAGGTAAGACAATTAACCTTTTCTGACATTCAAGGCAAGAAAAAAGGATCCCCAACGGGGTACTTAGCTGTAGTAGACTTCAACTTTGTAGTCATAAACCAAAAAAAAAGGTAAACTGTCGACCGGCACTCGTGCAAGAAATGCTTCTGCTTCGGGCTCCACAGCAAGAAAGACTGAGGAAGTGTCTGCCTCCTTTTGTATCAGACGTCCTGACGTCCTTTACAACCGATGACAGCCTATGTCATATTTACTTACCTTTAGTATTCTGGCTGATTAATGGGTTATCCGGCTCCCAGTACCCCTCAGTTAGGACTGCAACAGTGAAATACGATGAACATCTAATTTTATGCACTCTCAACATGCTTCTAAATTAACCTTTTTTTTTTTTTGTTTGGGTGAAGGAGGGTTGGTTCTCAACCTTGTTCCACAACAGGTGTGGTCTCCAGCTAAGTGACAATGATTAACCTAGTGCCGAGCCGCCTCAGCCGACTTTCCGAGTTAACAGCACAGCAACACTGTTTGCATTCTTCTCCTGCCCCGTTTAAAGCATCTTTCCTTTATAGTTGTTTTCAACTATGCAGCTGTTGTACTGTGCACACATTAAATAAAAACAATGTTTCTCTACCAATCAAACTGTATACAACACAAACATACAAAAAATAACCAATGCAAAAATGTCAGACAGCCACTCAGCCAAAGTACTTAGAAGGTGGCTGGTATATATCATGACATGAATCAACAACTATGCCTGCAACTCGTTAGCACTGTAATCTATCCAGCTACTGAAACAGGCATTATTAGGGGTCAGGTCTAGGTCTTCTACTCTTACACTGACAGTGACTGTCTGCTGCAGACTCTGCATTTCAAAAACATGGACATTGTTCCTTACACAATAATTCACAAGTTCAATACAGCATTGAAGTATCAAGGAGCAGGGGCTTCTGTGGGGCTGGCAATAACTCAAGTAGCAGCAACCACAAAACAGTGTGCAGTAAATACAGCACTGACTTGTAGGTTCTTAGGTTCACAGGTAGGTACTAGGCTATTGGCCCTAGGGCCTATATAAGCCTAGCCAAACGGTACCCTGGCTTTTGCCACCCAAGAAAATTATTTTCCTGTGCCCCTGTCAAGCAGAGCCACAGAAGTGATCCCCGGGGTGAATTTCCTATCTCCCATCCAATCATCAAGAGAGTGCTAATGAGGAACTTTGTTTGATATAGATAGGTAGTTTGTTCCAGAGTATGGGAAGTCTCTGAGGCAGGAATCTATCCCTCCAGCATGTTGTGTTTATTGTGGTGACAAGGTTTAGGTCCCTAGTGCGTGTAGCTCGAAGGGATTGGGATTTCTTTACGTGGAGCATGTCCAACAGCTCTGGGTTTGACATAGCTTTGTATGTTAGGCAGAGATCGCCTCTGAGTAGGCAATATGCAAAAGAGTAAAGCTTGAGTTTTTTGAGACGAACTACATAGGGCATCTGTTTGAGGTTGGTAATCCTCTTTGTGAGGTATTTCTGTGGCCTTTCCAGTTGTTGTAGCTGTCTTGTGAGGTACATACCAAAAGGGGCGTTGTACTCTATAATGGGTCTAATGAGTGATGAGTAGAGGGGAACAATGACCTCTTTTTTCCTGGATGAGAAACCTTTTGTGATGAGGTGTGCAATGTAGAAGGATTTCCTGACTACTGTGGCAATGTGATTATCAAAGGAGAGACTAGTGTCCACTTGTTTCCCAAGGTCTCATCACACTTTTTGTGTTAAGTAGACTACCGCCTATGTGGTAGTTCATGGGTACAGAGGTTTTACCAAAAGGGATGACAATGCACTTTTTGGCATTGAGCTTGAGGCCATGGCTTTGACACCAGGCATCTGTCTCAGTGAGGCTCTTTTGTAGGATGTCCACATCATTAGGAGATTTGATTATGGCTCCTAGTTTTGCAGTCATCTGAGAACTTTGATAGCCAAAGACCTTCTGTGTATTCTAAAAAGCATACCTTCCTGGAAGTTCCTGCACTTGTAGTGGACAGTTAAGGGTAAGAACTGAACTAAGAAGACAGACAACGCCTACCTTTCTGAAAGCTGGGGCCTTCGGCAATTTCATTTATTTTCAGTTTTCTAATCATGCAGTGTAGCAACAGCAAATAGCATCCACATAACACTTCAACTCAAATTCTTTGTATTTTTTTTTGAAACCCTGGCTTTGCTCTTATACTTTCTTCTCCAAATTAGAGGAGATGGGAAAATCATACTGTTACTGACTGCCATTTGCAGAATGATGCAGAGTCATAGTGCCTGGCACATGCTGCTGACGGAGCTGACATCACCACAAACGACTCCACGCGATGATGTCAGCCCGTAAAAAAAGATGAAAAAATAAATTAAAAAAACCTGGAAAAATTGACAATTAAGGGGTTGAGAGGTATGTGTTCGCGGTGCCCCTGTGAGGAGGCTGCGGCTCCCCAGGGCAAACTTTGGGAACCCCTGCGTTACCTTCCTTGTTATCAGCTCCCTAAGCTTGGCAACAGCCCTTTCTACTTCTGTTAACAGTCGTTGTGCTAAAGGCTTTTTGTGCCGTAGTGTTACTGTCAAAAAACAGTTGCTTAACAGCAATGTTTTTAAAATTGTGAATCTTAGAGGTAATCCCTAATTTTCTGCTTAGCATTCTGCACTTGATCCTCTTGTTCTGTAAGATTTCCCCCTAATCTGTAATACTTTTAACATTTGTCAGTCCCTATAAATAATTCTCGTTACTTCTTAACCATAACTCCCTTTCTTTTATTTCCATCTTATTTTTAAACTTCCTTAATTTTGTCCCACTCCCTAACTATATTTTCAGCAGTAATTTCTATCCTCTCAAATAGCTCCTGACTAATCTCCACTACCCGTTCCTTAAATTCCTCTATTTTCAACAGATAAGTGGGAAAGCACCACTGTTGCATTTTTATTTCATTACCAGGTGTTTTTATTTTAGTTATTATTGGTGCATGATCTGAAATAGTTATTGGGGGAGTATCAAGATCTTCAACTAAATGCACCTGTTCCTGTGAAATGTAAATTCTGTCTAGCCTAACCATTTTTGTATCTTAGGGATATGCAAATTCTCTCCAAACTCCTATTACTAAATTCACATCTTCCAAGCCAAATATTTTTAAAAACGTTTTCAATAATCTAACCTCCTTTGTTATACTTTCCCTTCTGCCCGCACATTTTCGCTGTTGAAAATCATATTCCAGTCCCCACCTACAAGTAATATTCCTTGCTGAAAATTGATTGCTCCCTTTCTTAAGCTCCATTATAGCAGTTTTAGGTGGAATATAAATACATGCCAGTGTAATCCTCCTCCCTTGCTAGTAGCCCCTTAGCTCTGCAAATCTGCCATTACCTTTTATATCCTCTTCTATCACTACTGGAGCTCCTCTAATAATTAAAGTACTCCTTTTTTCCTTTGTCCCAGATATTCTGCTGAAAAATCCCAAAAACCTTTCTTTAATCAAATTCACATGTTTAGTTGTTTCCAAGTGTGCCTCCTATAACTCAGTTATTTGTACTCTACATTTTAAAACAGTTCATGTTCTTTTTAAATGTCAATTGTCTTACATATAAATACAAGAGACATTACAGAACACATTATTGTATTAAAAAGTTATTATTTCCACCTTTTATGTATAACACTTTTTTTGGTAAATGTCTAGTTCTAGCTTTTGTGTTGTACACATACACTGTTTGGCAAGTTGAACTTTTATATAGCTCTTTCTTGTCATATCCATTTGGGCCTATGTCACATCTTAAACTTTTAATGAAAGCCCTCAAAAAATACCCTCCTAAAATCTATTAATTTAATAATTTAATACTAACACAGAAAACTATGAACATTTTCAAATACTGAAGTTTTACTCTCCAAATAGGAACAAATGTCTCAAACTGACAACCTTCACCGACTTGAGTTAATCTAAAAGAAGGGTTATCCATGCTAAGATGCATGGTGAAACCTGTGCTTCTACTAAGTGCTAACTGGTTTTGTCTTAGCTTTATAGCTCTCCCAGCTGGGAAAACCTCTGAATGCATTCAGAGAACATTCCCTCTTCGCCAGTTTCTCTTTTCTTTTTTTCCCCCAGACACTCACTCTCTACCAGAATGTCTACATGGAGACATGAGAACCAGTCAGCCAATTTCTCTTTATCAGACCATTTCCATGGAAGCATGACGAACAGATGCAGACTTGCTACTAAGCATAGATTCATTTGCTAGAAAAAAGCCTCATAATATTCAAAATTCTTTTTCATTTATTTGCTTTCTCTTAAAACTCATTATTAAATCAATCTAAGGTCCTCAATCCAGTCATTTCCCCATGCAAGAATGAGAAAAAGCACATTAATTTTTCTTTTGTCATGCTCTTTTAACCAGGCTTTTTTTGACACTGCAGTGCCTACATTTCTTAAAACTGAACAAGGAGAGAGAGAAAGGAAAAAAAGGAAAACAGAACAGCAGCACATAGTTACATTCCCCATTACACTTAAAAATGACAGAGAAAACTTTACAGCATGCAAAGAAAACCATACATCACAAAAATAGTACTACTAAGAAAAAAATGTTTTTTTTACTTAGTTAACTTTCTCCCTCACTTAACCACCCCAAAGCATTTTCCAACCATTAATGACATGAAGTCGGGCATATATTTTAGAGTCTCCCACAAATCCAAAAAATTCTAAACAAAATCCAGTATTTACACATTTTCTTGTTCTGTCATATTTCACAAATATAATTACTGCATCGCAATCCCACATTAAGTTACTGATTTTATTACTGTTCATCTCCATCTCCCAAATCCTGTCTCTGCTTACCTTCCAATGTACTCTCGATTCTTCTAGTCAATTCTCGTGCTTCCCTCCTTCTCACCAACATTTTCCAATGAACTAGTGGAAAAGGTTTCACAGGTACAGTCTTTCTGTGGTCTTTATTACCAAAAGAACAAGAAGCAGAATCTCTGTTTCACAGCTCAAGTTTTGTTGGACAAACTTTTGCATTTCCTCCTTAGCATGTACTTCATCAAAAATTATTTTGTCCTTCCAGGAAAGAATACCTTGAAGACAGCTGGGTACAGCAGTTTAAATCTCACACCTGCATCTCGACATTACTTGAATAGTGGAATTTACTCTTCTTCTGCTTGGCATACAAGTAATTATTCTCCACAAACACTCTGCTGTCTCCCACTTTTAGTATTTTGTCCTTCTGCCACAGTTTTGTCAGAATCAATTCCTTTTGCTGGTAGGATTGCATCTTTACAATTAAAGGTCTAGGTTGCATTCTCATAACCAGGTTTGCAGCATACACAGGATGTGCCCGTTCAACTAACAACTCCTGCTGTGGAATACCAGTCCAGTTGCTTATGTATGCTTTCATAAAATTAATGTAGTCTGTTCCTTCCAGCTTCTCTGGTATAGCTGAAAATCTCAGGTTTTTCCTACACCTCTCTTCCTGAGCAGTCTCACATTCAGCCAGCCTTTTCTTCATTTCAGACTCCGATTTTTGCATCTTTCTAACCTCATCTGAATATCTGTTTAAAGCTTCTTACATTTTTTCCAGCCTTTTGTTGTTTGTGTTGATGCACTCCATCAGTGTTTCATTTATTTTAACCAGGCCTGTGTGCAATTATCTTATACCTTCCTGTAGGTTACTGAAAATCATGTCTGGATAGAGGTTGCACTGCTTTTTGCTGAACTGCAGATCTTTACCCAAGGGTTTCTTCCTCACTTGTTATAGCAGATTTTTTTTTCAGGTGCTCTGTAGTTCTTTCTTTCCTGGCATCCAGGCAGTACACCTACTAGCCAGTTACTGAAATTTACACAAACACAAAAGTCTACTGGCCTTCTCTGTTGAGTTTCTGTGTTCACACTGGGAGAGCTAGAGTCAAGCTATTACTCAATTTGCATACATCTTGGAAGTCAGCCTTCACTTAGACTTTTGAGAGAAAGCATTTGCTTTACCAGAAAAGTCCTTGGCATTTTATGTTAGTTGCTTTCCTCACCAAATTTCATGCAGTTCATAAATGCAGTAGATTTCGTTAATTACAGATTTTTCCTTCTTATCCATTGAGGGTGGGATTTTTGTATCAGTGAAGTTAACAGCTAGAATATGTGCTGTTGCATACATGTCGTTATCATATTAACGCTTTTACATCTTCATTATTCCCATCCACAGTTTTGGCAAATTATTAGAATGACAGTAGAACAAAGTATTTTATTTTAGCACATTTATTCAGTTACAACAGCAAAATTCAGCATAATGGTCCAATTATTCATAAAACACAAGACAAGTAAATGGAAAAACTTATACTTCTGGAAAAGTATAATACCTATGTAGTCAACATTAGCAGAACTGCTGCAATTCCAAAAGAATATCTGTTAAGTGGATAGGTGGTTGGCCAACTGAGCTTTTCAGACATGACATGAGCTCTAGAAGCAAATGGAATAAGCATTCATATGGACAATAAGGTGTACATCAAATTAACTGAAAGATTTATTCAATACAACAAATGAATAACACTCACTACTAATTGTATAACATAAGTTGAGGTATAACAAGCAATACTAATGCCTTAAACAAAACTGATTACATAACAGCCAAATAAAACAGACCATAATATTATAAATATATCACAGTGAACTGCTGGCACAAGGGCACAGGAAACAGATAGTTAACACATTAGCCATTATCTTTAAACCATATCCTTTATCCCCAAGGAAAAAAAAGTTCCTTAACTTATTTTTTGAAGCATACCAATGTTTTGATGATCGCACATTATTTCATTAAATAACCAATTTCAAGGAACAAATACAATTTCTTTGAAAAGGCTTTATCAACTATTACCAAGTCAAAAAGGGGGGGGGGGTTCAATTTAATGCGACAATGTCATTTCCACTGGTGAATCTAACCATAACAAAAAAAAGCACCATGAACATTCAGAAGCCATGTAGCTGAAACACGATGTCCTTAAGGGTCATTTGCATATATCCCATGGGCTCCATTACAGGAGGTTTAAGGTATCATACAGTGAAAACTCTAGCTTGGCTGAGTTTTTCATGTAGTTTTTACTAAATGGTTTGCCTGTGTGACCTTTTTACCCTTTGATTTCATTCTCAATGAATAACTAGGTTTGGTGATCTAATTCCAAGTCTTGAATGCAGCAGACAATACTAAAGCTTGAGGAGTTTGAAAATAAAGGTACTCAAGATGCGTCTCACTCTGCTGGTCAGTGGCAACCAAGCAGTAGTTCAGTGTCAGATGAAAAATCCAACCAGAAGGTGAGAGAGACAAATTTTACTGACTGTGTTCTTAAGTATGAGTCTTACAGCTTGAATGAAAGGTAATGGTAGGAGATCATATTCTAATTTAAATGTTTTATGATAATGCTTGACATGCAATTTTAGAAAGGAGGTGTGACACTGTCTCAGTGTTTGTTTTTATATTATTTAACTTCTTTGTTAACTGGGTGGGTGGATTTATTTATTTATATTTGTTAGCAGAGATTGTGCACTGATCTCAATGGACCATCTGCATGCACAGCTGGATGAATAGGTTCAAATAAGAAATGAACAAAACATGTTTACAGATACAAAAATATATAATGTGTGTATATGGTTCCCCTTCAAAACATCTAAAACCCATAACATCTAAAATCAAAACATGAAAACCATATCTAAAACACAAAACCCTATCCTGCGTCCCCACCCCCCCACTTAAATATACTTACTCCAAGGTCACACTACATACACAAACACACGAAACACCACCACACAAGCTACATTCCCCTCGCACACACTCATCACCGTAACAAAACACACTAACACACACTACAGCCCCTACCCAAAACCCTTAAAACATAAACATTTAACTGAATCCATGAACAAAGAGCAACACCAAAACCACTAATTCAACATCTCCGAAATGAGAGATTTTGAATTTCGCGCTTCTGGGTTTTCGATCTTGTAGGATTTCCACTTTATGGGCATGAGATTCTGAAATTCGAAATTTCAGAATTTCAAGCATGTAAAGTGAATTCGTTAAAAGATTACAATCAGTAAAGTACTCTAAACAGAGTACTGCTCAGTAATCTAAAATAGATTAAAATGTACAGTGTATGACAAAAAGATAAAATAGTTCCATAATCAACAACCACGTGACTGACAATTCTCAAACAAAGTAGAGATTTAGTAAAGTAAATTCAGGATATACAATTAAATTTCATTTATAAGCCTGAGTGTACAAGATAAAGATAGTAAGGGTTTACTGAAATGCCCAACTAAAGTTGAGTGTGTAGTAGTTCTAAGCAAGCAATAATACCAAATAAGGTGTGTGTTACTGTGGAAATTACACTCTGCCTAGGGGCTCTGCACCTCTGGAAGGGCATTACTTCCACAACACGCACCCTTTTGGGCATTATTACGTTTACAGAATGGGCTATCGTTTATAAAAGTAACTACAAACAAGTTTATCAATGTATATTTTTATATATTTTTGATGCAAAATAGTTCTATAACCCAATGTTTTAAACTTGCTATACTAAATGTAATTGCCATTGGAGGAAGTATTTTGAATCCAAAATATAAGTTATGCAAGTATTTAATGTCTACACACACACACACACACACACACACACACACACACACACACACACACACACACACCCCTATTAAAATGCCAGGTTTTTGTGATATAAAAAATGAGAAAACAATAAATCATTTCAAAACTTTTCCCAACTTTAATGTGATCTATAACCTGTACAATTCAATTGAAAAACAAAAAAAAATCTGTTAAGGGGAAAAAATATAAAAAACGTACAATAAGCTGGTTGCATAAGTGTGCAAACCCTTAAACTAATACTTTGTTGAAGCACCTTTTGATTTAATTACAGCATTCAGTCTTCTTGGGTAGGAGTTTATCAGCATGGCACATCTTGACTTGGCAATATTTGCCCACACTTTCTTGCAAAAGCGCTCTAAATCTGTCAGACTGCGAGGGCATCTCTTGTGCACATCCCTCTTCAGGTCACCTCACAGATTTTCTATTGGATTTAGGTCTGGGCTCTGGCTGGGCCATTCCAAAACTTTAATTTTCTTCTGGTGAAGCCATTCTTTCGTTGATTTGGATGTATGCTTGGGGTCATGTTAAAAGGTGAAATTCCTCTTCATCTTCAGCTTTCTAGCAGACGGCTGAAGGTTTTGGGCCAAAAGTGACTGGTATTTGGAACTGTTCATAATTCCCTCCACCTTGATTAAAGCCCCAGTTCCAGCTGAAAAAAAGCAACCCCAAAGCATGATACTGCCACCAGCATGCTTCATAATGGGGATGGTGTTCTTTTGGTGATGTGAAGTGTTGTTTTTGCATCAAACGTACCTTTTGGAATTGTGGCCAAAAAGTTCAGCCTTGGTCTCATCAGACCATAAGACATTTTCCCGCATGCTTTTGGGAGACTGGATGTATTGTTTTGCAGATTTTAGCCGGGCCTAGATGTTTTTCTACGTTAGAAAAGACTTCTGTCTTGCAACCCTATCCCATAGGCCAGACATATGGAGAACATGGGAGATTGTTGTCATGTAGTACACAACCAGTACTTGCCAGAAATTGCTGCAGCTCCTTCAGCGTTGCTGTAGGTCTCTTGGCAGCCTCCCTGACCAGTTTTCATCTTGTCTTTTCATCAATTTTGAAGGAGCATCCAGTTCTTTGCAACGTCACTATTGTCCCATATTTTCTCCACTTTTTGATGACTGTCTTCACTGTGTTCCATGGTATATCCAATGCTGTGGAAATCTTATTGTACCCTTCTCCTGACTGATACCTTTCAACAATGAGATCCCTTTGATGCTTTGTAAGCCTCTCTGTGAACCATGGCAATTTGCTGTACCAGGCAACTGAGTAAATGTCAAGAAAAGCCTACTAGGACAGCTGAACTTTATTTGGGGTTAATCAGAGTCTCTTTAATTGATGAGGTGTGTACCCAAGAAGACTGAATGCTGTAATTAAAGCAAAAGGTGCTTCAACAAAGTATTAGTTTAAGGATGTGCACACTTATGCAACCAGCTTATTGTACGCTTTTTATCTTTTATGCTTATTGTACGCTTTTTATCTTTTATATTTTTTTACCTTAACAGATTTGTTTGTTTTTCAATTGAATTGTACAGGTAATAGGTCACATTAAAGGTGGGAAAATTTTTGAAATGATTTACTGTGGTCTCTTTTTTTACATCACAAAACCTGGCATTTTAACAGGGGTGTGTACACTTTTTAAATCCACTGTATTCCGAACATACAGACAGACTTAGACATATACATAGAAACACATACACATTCAAAAGCATAGACTGACATGTAATTATATGTATGTTTCTGCTTGTGACTGAAAGACAGACACACACACTACACTTAACATGTACTTTAAGTGAACAGATTGGGATTAGTCACCTGTCTCTGACTATGATGAAGATGAAGGTTATGTCAATAGGAGAAGCAGAAGTGTTCATGAAGTAGCTTAATGGTTAGGGCTAAAGCAGCAATGTTAAATGACCAGCAATCAATTAGCTTGTGAAGCATGGTACAGATTCATCCTAACCACAGAGACAGGATAATAAATCTGCAAATACCACTGAATATGGTTTGAATGCGCTAGGTGTTATGTGAGGAATACAGGGTGATGACAGATGACACATTCAGTTGTATGCATGCTGTATACATTCTTAACTATGGCTTTTCTAGCATGCGGAATAAGATGGACTGAAATACAACAGACTGCCTTCCGCTGTACATTAACCATTATTTTACAATTAAGTCAGTGTGAGTCCTAAATGGAATATACTGTTACACCAAGATATTTATACTGTCACACTAAAGCTTGTTTGAATAATACAGACAGGTTTAGATGCTATTAAACTTCTTTTGAGTCCCAAATGTCATTGCTGCAGTTTTTGTCAGTTAAGAAAATTCTCTGTAAACCAATGACACAGGACAGAGAAATCTTTGTGCAGTAATTTTTGGAATGCTAAGGAAAAGGGTTAAAATCTGTGGAGAATAACACCATCCACGTACAACAAAGCATCTGTAGGTGAACAAACAGAGGTACTATCGTACATAAAGAAGGAAAAGAAAAAGGGTCCTGCTATAGATCCCTGAAGACGTTCATCTGTAAAAGTACCCTTGCCTGTACAACTGGTGTTGGGTGTCGTTTATTATCATTTTGGTATGTGACTTAAAGAACAAGGTGAAGTCCAGGATAAGTCCCAGGTGCCTTGCTGACGCATATGAGGGATTAGATTATTCAAGTTTTTTTCTCTCTCTAAGGATTTAAGGTGCAGGTTTCATTTAATCTTTGACAGTAGGAAAATAACATGATGATCAGCTACTCTGTACTGAGTGTGAATTTTTGTGGGTCCACTGCTGTAAATTAGTAAAATCAGGTTATATTTTCATCTGTAGATGAATGCAAATGCAAAACTGTGTAACCATCCATAGGTCAGTGACAGTACAAATGATTTCATAAGCTCTCATAAGGCAGAAGTAAACAATGGCAGAAAACACTGAAAACAGTTGTTGAAGCAGACTTTTTACTACAGCTGTAATCCAAGTAAATGTGCTGACAGCTGAAAAAAAACTTGCAGCTAGACCACAAATAGCCAGGTGTCAAACAATCCGACAGACACTCTGATGGTACAGAGAGATAAGGCCTAACCGCAGTCCAGGCATTCAGAGTTCCACTAAGAACTTAAGGCCTTGCTGGAGACCACTTGCAGGAACAGAAGAGTTGAAGTGTGGTTTGCTTGCTTCTGCTTGGGGAGGAGAGGAGGGGAAGGGAAGGGAAATTTATTCTTGAGGTGTTCCAGAGCACCGATTCTCAGATGGAGGCCAGGGAAAATATCAGACCACCTATCTGGGAGTGGGCAGACCTTTAGAGATGCCACTTCTGGAATCAAGGACATTACTCATACAAGTTAATTTACATCAACAGTAAGGAAACAGTTGTGCTAGTTGAACTTAACATAACAGCAGATGTTTCAATGATCACTGCTGCAGTAGCATTAGCTATATGGGTTACATTTTGCCAAGGATACAATGGCCAGCCAATTCCAGGGTACCTTCCACAAGCCCAAACTGTCAAGCGGCTCAGTCTGAGCTGACTAAAAGACAAGTTTGAGAGTGAAGCCCTTCAGAGATTTCATGCCAACAGAGTGGAGGAAGTTGAATGTTGAAAGGGCAATGCTAAGAAAAACAAAAAATAAATGTCCATACTCTATCATAAAAAAGACACCAAAATAGGAGGAGGATGGAGGGCGGGAGTGGCAACTGCAGCAGTGATCATCGAACATCTAGTGTTATGGTAGGTTCAGCTTACACACCTGTATTATGTTCATCATACTGATCACTGCTGCATTAGTCTTTGCTACATGGGTAGATTACCCTAGCTAACTACATTTGTGGGATGGAAGGAGAAGAGTCCAGGAACCCCTGGAAAATGTTCCTAGGAAAGCTTAGATCTAGACCAAGAGAATGAATCAACCTTACAATACTTTGTATATTTATGGAGGACCAAGTATCACATCATCCCCACATGTGTACATCAAGGATCCATCCTCGGTCCATTACTATTTAATGTCTTCATCAAAAACTTACATACATCCTCCTGTGAAGGTACTCTAATCCAATACGCAGATGCCTCTACTATCATCTGCTTATCAGACACATTAACTCATCTAAAACACAAAATACAAGTTTTCTCTTCCATAAAAACATGGCTCTCCAATCCTGAACGCCTGATGAACCCCAAAAAAAGCAAAGCTCCTTCTCTTCACCCACATAGCCCAAAGCTCCAACAAAACAAAACTTACAGATCTTTTCAGCCAACAATACTGACATTAAATTGGTTCTGCAATCTCAAGTTTGACCTACAGATGTGACCTACACATACAAAAAGTACAGTTTTGTACCTACCATAAATGTAGATGTTAGAGTGTATACACTGCTGCAGTCATTACACTTGGGTTATCCTGCCATCAGGTGATCCCTCAACCGGCCCGAGTTACAAAGTCTTGGTCTGGCATCGGTTGCTGTCGCTTCTTCCCTGACGTCAGTGTGCCAGGGGCATACAAGATGCAGCAGACACCATTTTCTTGTTTTTCTTGCTCCAGATGTCAGGTGCCCCCAAAAAGGTAGGCAATGTAAATTGCTAATAAAACATACATAAGAAAAGCAATCAAAAACTTTCAGTTACCAGCAAATACTCCCCATAGGTAGCAAAGGGTAGAAGGCTTAGGTAAGTACCAGCAAGTAAGAGGGGTAACAGACTGCAGCAGTGTATACACTCGAACATCTACATTTATGGTAGGTACAAAACTGTACTATGTTTATCGTGTTACACTGCTGCAGTCATTGCACTTGGGTAGAATCCCAAAGCTGAGGTAGGGTGGCTGGTTCTATAAGGCATTAGGGGTGGCTATAAGGCCCTGCAGCACTGCAGTGGCAAAGCCAGCTCTGGATTTAGGGCAAAGAGGCAGATGGTAATACTTGGTGAAGGTATGTACAGAACTCCAAGTTGCTGCTTCCAAAATGTCCTTGGTAGGTACTCCTCTGAGGTAGGCAGTTGAAGTGGCTGTTGCCCTGGTGGAATGAGACCTAATGCTGTTAGGTACAGTTTACCCATGGTGTGTATAGCAGAAATGTATACAGTGCCCTATCCATTTTGAAATGGTCTGTTTTGAAATGGCTTTTCCCTGTGTTCCTGCAGCATATGCTACAAACAATTGCTCAGGTTTCCTGAAAGCTTTCGTTTTGTCCAAGTAGAAGCATAACTGCCTGTGTATGTCCAAGGAATGCAGTAGTCTCTCCCCTTTATTCTGTGGATTTGGATAAAAAGTTGGCAAGTGAATAGTTTGGTTTAGAGCCACACTTGATACCACCTTTGGCATAAAAGTAGGGTTTGTTCTTAAAGACATCCTGTCTTGGTGGAAAATGATGAAAGGTTCCACTGCCATTAGTGCCTGTAATTCTGAAACTCTTCGTGCTGAGGTTATTGCCAGGAGCAGAGCAGTTTTCCAAGAGACATATTTTAAGTCTGCTGAGTTAGCTGGCTCAAAAGGAGGTAAAGTTAATTTTTCCAAGATGAAGTTGAGGTCCCAAGTTGGAGTTGGTGCTCTACGGGGTGGTCTTATGTTTTTAGCCCCTCTGAGGTACTGTTTTAGCAAAGGATTAGAAAAGATTGGTGGGTCTGTGTTGTAATGAGCAGAGATGGCAGAGGCATGGATCTTAATGGATGAAAAAGAGGCCTTTCTCCAGCATCTCAGTTAAGTATTGTAGTATCTGAGGAATATTTGGGACAAGAGGGTCAAGGCTGTGAGAGCCTGGTTCCAGGCACAGAATCTCTTCCATTTATCCGAATAGGCTTTCCTGGTGCTAGGCCTTCTGGCCTCCAGAATGACATCCATAACAGCTTTGGAGAGAGGCATTGCTTGCTTTACTAGGGAATCTGCCATGCAGCCAGGTTTAAAGTCTTGAGCTGGCTGTGAAATATCGGATTGTTTTGCTGAGTCAGAAGTTGTGGGATTTGAGGCAAAATCCATGGTGGACCTTGTGCTAAGTTCTTTAAGATTGGGTACCAGTGCTGGCGTGGCCAGCCTGGGGCAATAAGGATCATCTTTGGCTTTTCTTGTCTAGCTTTTATGAGTACCTTTGAAAGGAGAGGTAGTGGTGGGAAAGTGTATACTTGTAGGTTTTTCCAGCTGAATGAGAGGGCATCCACTTTCCATGCTTGTGGGTGGTAAGTCCTTGTGCAGAATTTCTGTAGCTGGCAATTCGTTTATCTATGTCCGGGCTCCACCATTTTTGTGTTATCATCCTGAACATTTGTGGATGTAATTTCCACTCGTGTGGATCCATGATGTTTCTGCTCAAGTCATCTGCCAGTTTGTTTTTCTCTCCTGGCAGGAATTGTGCTTGCAGATGAACTTGATAGGTTAGAGCTGTGTTCCACAAGGTCATGGTTTGTCTGCAGAGGTGATATGAATGAGTTCCCCCTTGCTTGTTTATGTACCACATAACTGTGGTGTTGTCTGTCTTTAGTAGTAGTTGTCCTGAATGCAGAAGGTCCTTGAAAGCTATAAGGTTATTTTGTACAGCTAGCATCTCTTTTTGATTGATGTGAAGATGCCTTTGTTCTGCAGGCCACTTGCCCTGAATACAATTTCCTGCCATGTGTGCTACCCAGGCGTAATTCGAAGCATCTGTTGTCAGTGTTTGCCTGGCTGTGGGTTGAGTGTAAGGGTGTCCCTTGTTGAGGTGACAGGCTTGAGCCCACCATTGAAACTCCTGTTGAAGGCAAGGAATTAGTGGTATTACTGTTTCCAAACAGTGACAGTGTGGAGACCAGACACTCTTTAGGTATCATTGCAGTTTCCTCATATGCAGTCTGGCATATGGAATTAGTAGTATGCAAGATGCTATGTAACCCAAGGCCTGCAGAATTTTTCTTGCAGGGAGTTGGGTCTTTGTTGCCATCAATTGGAAATATTGAGTCAGTTGTCCTTGCTTGTCTGGCATGAGGTAAGCCATCTGGGCCGTTGTATTTAAGCTGGCACCCAGGAATATTATCTCTTGTGAGGGCACTAGTTTTGACTTCTTTTCATTTACTGTGTACCCAAGGCAAATTAGCAATCTTTTTACAAATGCCAGATGCTTTAGAAGAATGTCTTTGCTCTCTGCTTGAATAAGGCAGTCGTCCAAGTATGGGTAAATATGAATTCCTTTTTGTCTGCAAAATGCAATTACTGTTGCCAGGCATTTTGTAAAGACCCTGGGCGCAGTAGATAAGCCAAAGGGCAGTGCAGAGAATTGGTAATGCATTGAACCAGCTAAGAATCAGAGGTATCTTCTGCAATTTTGTCTGATAGGGACATGCAGGTATGCCTCATTGAGGTCCAAAGTTACGAGCCAAGCTTTCTTGCCCAGCATGGGAAGAAGCTGCTGTAGTGTCAACATTTTGAATTTTGGAACATCCAGGTAAGTATTTAGAGAAGAAAGATCCAGAATGGGCCTCCAGGCTTTGTCCTTTCTGGGAACCAGAAAGAGTCTCGAGTAAAATCCTTGCCCTTGCTCCTGTGTTGGTACCTTTTGAATAGCTCTTATGTCCATGAGTGCTGTAATTGGTCTTTGAGCCTCTGCCCATTGATTTGGTGGCAGATTTGGCATTCCTTTTAACCTTGGCAGAGTGTGAAAGTGGAACCTGTAACCTTGAGATACAATATTGAGAACCTATTTGTCTTTGGTGATCATATGCCAATTGTGACAGAAAAGTACCAGTTTTCCCCCCAAGGGAGCTGCCAAGAGAGAAGCGTTTGGCAGCTGTAGGGGGAAGTCATTGGGACTGTTTTTTATAAGGTTGAGGCCTGTCTTCCCCTTCTTTCTGGGTTGAAGCACTCCATTGTAGAGGTCTGTAAATACCTTGTGGTTGACCTCTGCCTCTTGGACGTCTATATCTGCCCCTTTGAGGTCTGTCTGAAATTGGAAAGGACCAATTCTTTGTCGGCCAATTTCTGCTAAATCGAGGAGGCTGAACCTGTAAGAAATATTTCACCGTTTGCATAGATTTTGCTTTATCCTCCATTTTCTTTAATACCTCTTCTGCCTTAACTCCAAATAAAACATCCTGCTGCAAAGGTGCATCCAATAATTTTGCTTTAATATGATCTGGTAAAGTCTGCTCTTTTAACCAAGCATGTCTTCTAATGACTGACCCTGTAACTGCTGCTCCACAGGAGGCCTCTAATGAATCAAAACCACATTGTAAAGTATGTTTTCCCACTTGCTCAGCTGCATGCAATAAATCTTGCATTTTCTTATAGTTAGGAAGATCTGAATTTGGAAGCATTTTTTGTTTCAACTGAGACAGCAAATATTGCTGATACTTAAGCCTGTGAAACTGGCAATTTAAGGCCCTCATTGCTAAAGTTGCAGATGTATATACTTTCTTCCCCCATCTGTCTAATGCTCTGGAATCTGTCAGAGGGGACTGGAATTTTTGCTGTAGAGGCCTTTACCCCTTTGGGATGCTGGGAAATAGTTTCAGGGTCAGCAACAGGGCGTTTATAAAGAAATTTGTGAGAGTCAGGGACTCTGTAGTATCTGTATGGCTTAACTGGAGCAGGAGGTAAAGAATCAGGATTTAAACTGGATTCGGAATACACATCATCCACAATATCTAACACTGGCAGAATAGCAAGGGGTCTGTGTTGAGGTAATAAAAGAAAATCTCTGAGCCTTTTCTTGGATTATGAATAATCCTGGCCCTCCCAATGGAAATGCTCCCTCATGGTATGTAAGGTTTCCCCAAAGGAGTAGTCCTCTGGTGGAGAGGTTGAAGGAATAGATTCCTCAGCATCAGAATTCTCATAAGGGGGTAAAGACTATCCTCGGTCTGAGGATGAATCTGAAGACATGGACACCTGGTCAGATGAGTCAGTCTGCATCCTGTCTAGGCCTTTTATCAGGAGGAGGGTGGGACCCCCGGATCAGAGTAATTAGGTCTTCGGCCATTTTGAGCATCTGTTTCTTAGGCATGGAGGGCTGTCCTGGTGATTGTTGAAGTTGTTTCTTTGTTTTTAAAGGGGTTTTAGATTTAGCAGACGATTTAATGGTTAACTGAGTAGGTCTGAAAACACCTTCTGAAGCCGCGGGTTGTTCAGCTACTCCGGATCCCTCTGAAGGGTTAGTCTCGCTAGGCTGTAAATCTGGTGAATCCGAAGGCCCAGCCATCTCCACGTGGGAGTCAGAGGCGGCCTGTGGTTCTAAAGAAGTGGTAGTCAGGGGCTGCATAGGCGCCTCGCTGAAAACCGGAGAACCGGCGACTGGCCTAGAAGAGGCCTCGTCGTCAGTTTTGGGCCTCGGATGCCTGTCCTTGTCTTTGCGCGTTTTGTGTATTCCCGTCATCGGTTGTTCCGACGACATGGTGTAATTGAATTTTCTGCCAAAATAATGTCAGGCAAAATCAAACCGACATTTAATAGTGCGCTTGTTAAACCTAGCACAAAACCGACAACCTGTGACGTTGTGGTCTGGGCCTAGGCATGGGATACAATAAGAATGGAAATCCTTCTGAGGTATTTGTTTCCCACAAGAAATACAATTAACTTTTACTGACATCGGTCCGAGGCAAGAAAATGTTTCCCCAACGGGGTACTTAGCTTTGTAGAAGACATCGGTTCTGGATTCGGAATGGCCGACAGGCACTTGCGAACTGCTTTTGCTTCGGGCACCGCGTGGCAAGAAAGACTGAAGAAAATGGCATTGGCTGCATCATATATACCCCTGGCGCACTGACGTCAGGGAAGAAGCGACAGCAACCAACGCCGGACCAAGACTTTGGAACTCGGGCCGACTGAGGGACCGCCTGATGGCAGGATAACCCAAGTGTAATGAATGCAGCAGTGTAACACGATGAACATCAGCACAAAAAAATCACCAAAAACTAGGCATGCTATACAGCAATAAAAACTTCCTCACAGCAGCTACCAAAATTACCCTGGCCAAAACATACCTCTTGCCCTCACTGTTGTATGGGTCCCCAACTGTAACTAACTTATAGGCCTCCCTAACAAAAAAATACTAGAAAGCTGCTATAACAAAACTGCCAAATTTGACATAAAAGCAACCCCTCTAACTCATCACTGTAAACCCCTATATTTTCTAAGATGGCTTGAACTCCCCTTCCACCTCCAATATGTACAACTTTATTACAGCATACAAAATCATCCACATCCCACTAGCTTGTCCTGCTCTTAGCCATTAATCAACTTTTAAATCCCAAATAAACATCTCAGATCTGAAGACAAACATCTCTATAAATCTAACAAAACCTCAGGCTTAAGCCTTTACTCCTGTTCTGTGGCAAAACTATGGAACTCCCTTCCTTTGACTATCAAACTGCTACTAACCCATACAATAAGACTAACTTAAAAATCTTGGATGTTATCTCAACAATTATTAACAGCTCATCCAAGAACACTTCATACATATCTGTTATTTATAAAATTCTCAGAAATAATTTTAGCAAAACAGATGTCTATTAACTTCACTTGAATAATTCCAAAAAGAAACAAGTATTCTCAGAAAAATATAAAAAATAATAAAATAGACTAGCAATAATGTACAAGAAAGAAGAAATGAAATGCTGGAGATGTGGACATCCTGATGCTGACTGGATGCATATTGTTGTTAATTGCAAAACAATTTCCCTATTTTGGTTAGATTTTAAATATTTTTGTAAACCACTATGGAAGGACAACTGTATAATTTCTGACTCCCTTATCTTTTTCAATGTTCCTGAAGTCATTCCTAAAAACAGACATTTTTACTATGGTCTTTCCTCTCTATAGCAAGGAAAATTGTTGCTAAAAATTGGAAATCCCAATCTACTCCTGTCTTTAAAGTTGAGTTTTACATTTGTAACAATGAGATTGCTACTATAAAAGCAAGGGCTAACAACATAGCTCATCATTTAATTGCTTGTACAAAATTATGGGTCAAGATTTATGTTCAGTGTTATTGCCGAACTACATTCCTCTCCCCTATCTCGACCCATGTTAAAACCCGTTCCTAGGTTGGCTTTTGGTGTTCGATATTACCATTTTCGAACTTCCATGTTCAACAACAGTACAGTCGATGGAGTTAGCTTCGAAAATCTAATAGTAAACCTATATATGTGTGTGTGTGTGTGTGTGTGTGTGTGTGTGTGTGTGTGTGTGTGTGTGTGTGTGTGTATATATATATATATATATATATATATATATATATATATAAATAAAATATATATATATATATATATATATATATATATATATATATCTTTTTTGCTATGGACATTGTATATAATTTGTTTTTTCTTGTTGCTATAATATTAAGTTATTGTGCTATAAAATGAATAAAAAAAATTTGGGGAAAAAAATGCTACTAACCTGCACTCTTTCAAAATCTCTATAAAAGAATACTTCAACAAAGCTTGATGTCCTCCTGTATGAGCCCAGGCTGAGGTACTCTCATACCTTTCTATACCTCTACTCTCTCTATCCCCACTACTAACTTACCCTACCCTCCCATCCTCTACACATACTCCCCTGAGGTTACACTCATACCGCTTCCACATCTGTTCCTACTCATGCTATCCTGCACCTTCACCAATACAATCTGTTACCATATTTTATGACCACTAGAATATTAATAGTCTCTGACAATCATCTACAATGTAAATAATGCTGCATCTTCTTATTATCAGACTTTCCATATAATTTATGCTTAAGCACTATGATTTTACTATGTCTGTTGAATATATTTATTCTGAAACTATTTTGTGCTTGAATGTTATGACTTTATGTCTGTCTAGTTTTTTTGTCTAGTTTTTCATTCTTTTAACTATATGTATCAAGGGCTTTTCTCCCCTGGGCCTCTGCTGAAAATGGGTACCTCATAACCCAGTCGGACATTCCTGGTAAACAAATGCCAAATAAATAAATAGCTTCTAGAATATATCTAGAATCCAACAGTTTCCAAAAAAGACAGATGAAGCCACCGCCCTGGTAGAATGAGCCTTGCCCCTTCTTGGAATAGATTTGTTATGGTGAGTATTACACGATCATTTGGAAAAAGCTTGACACAGGTTGTCCCTTCTTACCTTCACAAGAAATACACAAGAGATCCAGAAATCTGAAAGATTTAGTTCTGTCAAGATAGTACCTGACATCAAAGGTATGGAGTATCATTTCTCCTCACTTTTAGATTCAGTAAAGGATCAGGGGAATGGATACTTTGTCTTAAAGTAAACTTGGATACCACTTTATTCATAAAAGGACTAGTTCTTAAAGAAACCCTCTCCCTATGGAAAAATGAGACATTTGTTGACTCACTACAACAGCTTGCAATTTAGATACACTTCTTGCAGAGGTCAGAGCAATCAGTAAAAAAGTTTTCCATATTAAAAACCTCAAGACAGCCAGATTAGCTCATTGAAATGGAACAAGTGTCAGCTTCTCAAAAGCAAAATTAAGATCCCAAGGAGTGGTCACCAGTTTGCGTGGAGGCCTCTTATGCAAAACCCCTTTCAAGAACATTTTGACATGAGACTGCCTTAAAAGAAGATGTGGGCAGACATGCTGAAATGTCTGATAAATGAACCTTGATAGATGAATTAGAAAGGCCATAGTACAGTAACTTACACAAATATTGTAAAATCCAGAGAACAACCATCCCTGAATGGTTGCTTGTTATGTGGTTGGCACCTACTAGAAAACTATTTCCATTTGCTATTATATGATTTTCTAGTAGCAGGCTTTCATTCCTCTGTTAGTATCTGCTGTACTCTCTCAGTAAACAGGTGCCTAAAAGGAATGAGGGCCTTATCAAGGCAGTCCACTGAAGACCAATACACTGCAAAATCAAACACCCCTGTTTTTGTGGGAGTAGGTCTAGTCTGCGAGGAAGCTTGTGGTAACTGCCATTGCTCATTTCCAAAAGAAGGGAGAACAATGGTTGCCTGGGCTAGAAGGGAGTCACCACAATGATCTTGGGGGATTCCTTCTGAATCTTCAAAAGTACTCTGGATATTAGTGCAAAAGGTGTAAAAACATATAGGACCATTACTGTTTAAAGAAAAGAAGACATCTGTCTTCCAGGCCTTCTTGCATGGAGTCCTGGAACAGAAATCGCCACTTGTTGTTCGGGGAGGAAGCAAAAAGGTCTACTTGACAAACTACTCACAGATAGATCAAATCTTGGAAGATCTCCAATCTAGTTTCCATCCACATGGGTCTGCCCTTGGTCCTGCTCAGCTTGTCTGCCACACAAATTTGCTCTGGTGGAATGTAGGATGCCTGCAAAGTGAGATTGTGCTGTGAAGCTATATCCCAAACTAACATGACTAGTTTGCAAAAGGGGTATGACCTGGTTTCCTATTGCTTGCTGATGTACCACAACATTATGGTATTGTCTGAAACCCCTTTAAGAGGTCCCAGGGACCAAAGACGGTTCAGGGAGTTGACCATCATGATCAGTTCAAGATTTCCTAGATATTAATGTGCTTCTGTTTGTCCTTGGTGTCCCACATCCCCTGCACTTTTATCCCTCCTGAAACTGCTGACTAAGCAAAGTCCAAGGCGTCTGTGGTGACTGACTGCTCTCAGCAGAGAGAGAAAAGAGGAAACCTGTATTCAAGGATATCTGCTGTCTCCACCAAAAGATCTCTTTTCTGAAAGACCCAACCACTAGGATTTGAAAAGATAAAGGTGTTGATGCTGGGACTAAAGAGATTTCATATACCACTGTATCTTTTGCATGTGGAGTGTTGCCAGGAGTATTAAGAGAATCACAGATACTATGAGAACCCAAAATTCTGAAGTATTTCCTTGTAGTAATCAAAGTCTGATTGGAAGAAAAGCTCTTTGAACTGAGGTGTCTAGTTGACATCTCAGGAACACAATCCTGTAGGAGTGAGTCAAGAAAGACTTCTGAATGTTCTCTTGGAATCCCAGATTGTTTAAGAGATCTCTCACACAACACAGAGATTCCTGACATTTTGAAAAAGACTCTGCAAAGACGAGCAGGTCACCTAAATATGGAAACATGTGGATACCTTGTAGCATGCAATGGGCTACAACAAGAGCTAGACACTTTATGAACACTCTTGGTGCAGTGGATAATCCAAAGGATAAGGCAGAGAACGAATAATGTGATCAAGACACACAAAGCCTTAAACATCTGAAGTGCATTCTTTAAGTCTAGTGTTACCAGGAAACTTGAAAGATGAAAAAAGTTGTGAAGTGATATCATTTTGAATTTGGGCACTATCAGAAACAGGATTAGGAAAGAAAGATCCAGAATTGCCTCCAAGCATTTTCTTTCTTTGGCATTAGGAACATCCTTGAATATAACCCCTTCCTCACCTGGGAAAGAAGAACTAGATCTATTGCTCCCTTGGACAGCATTTGATGACCAGGTAGAAACAAGAGGGTCTGATCTAGAGGAAATCTGTTGCCAAAGAGAAAAATGGAGATTCAGACTTTCTAGAAGAAAATAAAGGGGGGGGGCACAAGGTCTCTTGAATAGTCTTTCAGACTTCTTGGACTTTCCTTGGTTTTGGGAAGTTGGAGACTTCTTGGGAACCACCTTGCCATTTCTTCTTAAATGTCTGTTTACCTGACTTCTGTTGAGACTGTTTACTGTGTTTTTTATTAATTTTTTTTGACAAAATTGGATGGGAGAAAGAAAATGCCTTGGACAATATTGAAAAGGAGTACTAAAAATTCTTAGAGATTCCTTGGATCAGCTTGCTCCTTTCATAACACTTTTTGATTACTTCTGCAACAAAGGCGCCAAACACTAATCTCTATCCAACGGACACCTTAAAATCTCATTTTTAACATAATCTGAAAAGTTCTGAGAGAGCAGTCAGGCAAACCTCCTTAAAACAGTACCAGTGGCTGTAGCCCTGGAAGAAGTATCAAAAGTCATACTTATACCGCCAACAATCAGTAGTGGCCTGTGCAGTAGAAGAGGCCAATTTATTTAAAGCAGATTTTTCCTCGCAAGAAGAAACTGCAGATAAGACATTTCTCATTCTTGTCAGAACAAACTTTAACATGCAAGCCTGACAATTCAAAATTCTTTAAAAACAAAGTTCCAGACGTATCCACTTTTCCCCCATACATATTGATAATTTTCCAATCCTTAACAGAAAGGAGAGGTTTGAAATTAACCAAGTACTTAGTGGGATCAGCTAATGCTACAGTTGGTGGATCAGCTTTGGGAATAGTGTATCAAAATTTAAAAGACTAAAGAACTTTATACATCCTGTCTGCCTTTTAGGGAAAGCTGGCTGACTATAAGGAAACTGAAGGCAGTAAGGCATACATCGTCTAAAGCAGACAAAATAGGAGGACTGGGTGAAGGTTCTGGAAAATCCTCCTGTAACAACTCATTCTCTAAGGGGCTGAGAAACCTCAGTGTTTTCCCATGGAAAACACTGGCACATTCCTGCAACAGCCAAAGAAAAAAAAACATAGTTAGAATCAGAAACTGAGCACTCCTCTAAGTCTAAATCAGAAATCTGAGGGGAAAAAAAATTAATCTGTTTCTGCAGCTTCCTGTTCAGATTCAGAATTCTGAACCTCTTCAAGAACTTAGGAAATCCGCTTTTACCAAAAACTACTTTACAAAAACCATCAGTATCCTGAATTAAACCCTGAGCCAAACCCAGTAAAATACTCCTATCCAGAGAAATTTGAGGAGGAGTAAATACATCCTTGGTTTTCTGCTCCTTTTTGAAAGACAAATTGGGCCAACAATGTTACTAATGACACTGGCTGCTTCCCCAGGGATAGGCACAGCATTCTGACACAACAAGGAAACCTTCCTTGTTCCCTCTCCCAGGACAAACAAAAGTGACTCCCATGCCCACTAAGGGACCCAATCAGCCGGACGTGGCTGACCCCCAGTCCATAATGACACCAGAAGGATCGGGGTAAAAGATGAGTGGTCTGAGGTACAAATGGCCACAGCAGTCTCACCTGCCACTGTAGCAAACTGCTAGTCTGCTCTGGTGGCAAAGGATTTTTTTTCTTCACTTTTTCTTTTTTTGGTCTTTTTTTTTTTTTTTTTTTTGTGGCTGGAATAAGGACCAACCATGGGACTATTACTGTCAAGCTGAAAACAGTGCCTCCTTCCCAGGGAAAACAAGCAGCAAATGTTGGTAAAACTACCAGTCCACAAAAGTTACTTTTTTGAAAGTAATAAAAACAGTAAAGCACCTTCAAACACTATGCCAGCTCCAAAAGGAAAGATAAATACAATGTCTCCACAGAAAATATGTTTTCTGTTAGTTTATACTACTTTTACACTGAAAGGAAAAAAATGAATGCTCCATTTGAAACCATTAGTCTTGAGAAAGACTGCTAAAACACAATATTCCTTAACTTACTTTCCTGAAGAGAAAAGTAAAAAATCATTAATAAAATTAAGAAAATGGAAGTTTATTTCACCAAGGGTAACTTACCTGTCCAGCAAAGGACAGCTTTTTTTCAAGATGACCACTGAAAGCCACAGAGAACCATACTCTTCGGTGGCAGTAAAGCCCTGAAGAGTTTGTCTTCAGCCATGTCTTAGTCAACTCAGCTTGAGGTGCTTGACAGTTTGGGTGATTGGAATGTGCCCTGAAGCTTTGGAAGCTTGCTGACTGTTATATCCTTTATAGGATATAACCCATATAGATAAGGTTGCTGCAGCAGTGATAAACATGAACATAAACTCAACCCTTCTTTTCCCTAAATATATACTCTATTTCACTTTCTATCTGTCCCTCTTATCCTCTGACCTACACGGGGTACCTCCAACTCCACTCTTCTCTTCTGCCTGCATTGTCTTTTTTCTTGCTAGCTACCTGCCATAGGGCTTTCCTTAAGTGTACTTAGCCTGGAAATACCTGATTATTTCTTTCTTGGCTGTTTCCTACTTGTGGGGGTAGCCCCACTCAGTTCACCCTTACTAAGCTCGGGCACACTTCGCTCCCCTACCCTACCCCATTCCCACCCACCCCATTACAGTTTCCTTTATACCATCCTCTCCCTCCCCATCTTCCACTAACAAATCATTTCCTGTCAAACTTTAAAATACATCACTGTCAACAACTTCCTATCCAACTAAATATACATCACTTCCACCCCTGAACTATTATATCTTGCCCACAACCACTCTACTATCATCAAAATATGCAACACCTTATCATTACCACCACACCTTCTCCTTCTCTCTACTCTCACCTCTTATCACTCACACGTTTCATTTCCCCTATCCTGCTCTCCTACCTCAAACACCTATAATACTCATTCAACAAGATCCTACTCTAATATCTCCCCCAGCTCTAGTCAACCTCTCCACTTCCCGTCTTCATAAACTACATAGACCTCTAATCATTCCACCTACTTACAAACCTAAACTCAAGCTACACAAACTTCATTTTTATAATACTATACTCTCTCTTCCCAGTAATAACCTACTCATATCTGGGGATATCCACCCCAACCCTGGCCCCTCTACACACACACACACACACACACACACACACACACACACACACACACACACACACACACACACACACACACACACACACACACACACACACACACACACACACACACACACACACACACACACACACACCTTACTTGCCTTCTATCTCCCCTTTCTCTCCAAACACCCGTAACTTTTAGTTATGTACTTACCATAACTTCGGATGTATGGGATCCATCTCGCCTACATTCATAACTGATGGGTTCGGAGCAGACTCGGCCAACTAGTATACTAGAACGAAGTCTCTTATTGGCTGGCCTACCCTCTATCCCAGGATGCACCACACCTGCTTCCCCAGATCTTGTTTGTTCGCTTTCATACTTACATGCAAACACAGAAAAATACCAGTTACTCCAACCAACTAAAGTTCTTCAAGAGAAGATCTCCAAATGGACCCACATTTCCTCTAAATCCGAATGGAAGGGGGAAAGGAGGGTGGGTACGAATGAATGTAGGCGAGATGGATCCCATACATCCGAAGTTATGGTAAGTACTTAACTAAAAGATGTAATGGGATCCTATCTCACCTACATTCATAACTGATGGGACAGCGTCCCTAGCACCTAAATCCCGGGTGGCTCATTGGAAAACACTCCTGAGAACTGTGGAACCAAAGGAAGCCCTGCCTCGAGAAACCACATCTAGTTTGTAATGAGAAATGAAAGTGTGCGGAGAAGTCCAGGTAGCCGCAGCACAAATATCATCTATTCATAATTTGGAGTGAAATGCTACAGAAGTAGCCATTGCCCTGGTAGAATGAGCCCCGACTGGAAAGGGAAGCTCTTTGTCAGCCTGCGAATAAATGAAACAGATCCAATCTTTAATCCATTTGGCTATGGAGGTTTTAGCCACTGGTTGACCCAACCTGTTTACTGCAAAGGACACAAACAGTTGATTTGATTTCCGCGTCTGAGTAGTCCTGTTCAAATAAAAACGCAGTTGTCTATGGACATCCAACTGATGAAGCATATATTCTGCGTTATTGGAGAATTTGGGAAAAAATACAGGGAGCTCTAGGGACTGTTGAATGCAGAAAGAAGATGCTACCTTTGGTAAAAAAAGAGGGATTTAATTTAAGGGACACTATTTTTGTGAAAAATCAAATAAGGAGGATTAGAACAAAGAGCCTAAAGCTCTGAAACCCGCTTGGCCGAAGTTATGGCCACTAAAAAAGCGGTCTTCCAAGACAGGAATTTCATATCACAGGTAGCTGCCGGTTCAAAGGGGCGGGCAGTTAAGGCAGCCAGGACCAAATTTAGGTCCCAAGGGGGTACAGGATGAGATATTGGGGGCCTAAGGAGCCACGCTCCTTTAAGGAAAGACTTGCAAAGCTTGTTTGCCATTAATGAAGGTTCAAAAGAAACATGAAAATTAGAGATGGCCGCTAGCTGAACCTTAATCGTGGAAACTGAAGAGCCCAACTGAAAAAGAGAGGCCAGGAAATTCAAGACCTCCGGTACTGGGGCGGTAAGAGGGTCTATACCTCGTCACTGTGCCCAAAGGGCAAACCTTTTCCATTTGCTGGAATACAGTTTGATAGTGGAAGGTTTGTGAGAAGACAAAATGTGGATAACCTCCGGAGAGAGGGAACTGTCCCTGACTAAGGATGGAAGTGGAGTAACCACGCAGCCAACCTCAAGGACCTGAGAGATGGGTGAGACTGTCCTGACTGATGAGTCAACAGGTCTGGCACCGGGTCCAGAAACCATGGACCTTCCACCGCATACCTCCGAAGGAAGGGGAACCAAACCTGACGAGGCCAGTGGTGGGCAATCAAAATCATGTCGCTCTCCAGGTAAATTGCCTTCTGTATCACCCTCGGCAGGAGGGGAACTGGAGGAAAGGCATAAAGGAGACCGGGGGGCCAAATGTGGGTTAGAGCGTCCCTGGGAATCTGTCCCTGAGAGGGGTTCAGAGTGAAGAACTCTCTGCACTTCGCATTGTGGGGGCTGGCAAACAAATCGCAGCAAGGGAGACCCCAGTTGGCGAAGATTTTTGCAGCCACTCTTTGGTTGAGGGACCACTCGTGGGGTAACAGGATAGTCCTGCTTAGTCTGTCCGCAATCGCATTGGATTTCCCCGGTATGTGCGTTGCCATTAGGAAGTGGTTGGTAGCTACCGCCCAGTGCCAAAGTCTCATGGCTTCTCTGCACAGTGGGTACAACCTGGTCCCACCTTGCTTGTTTATATACCAAACTACCGACATGTTGTCGGATAGGATAGCAATCAGACCTTGCGGGAGAAGATGATGGAGAGCTTGTAGTACCAGTAGCACCGCTCTCATTTCCAGGATATTTATGTGTAAATGCGCTTTCTGGAGTTGCCATGTGCCTTGGACAGACCTGTCCAGATAATGACCCCCCCCACCCTACCTGGGAGGCGTCTGTGGTCACAGTGGCAATGGGGGACTGAAGGATAAAAGGTCGCCCCTGGTCGAGATTGGATCGGAGGAGCCACCAACGCAGATCTCGACGGCAACTTTCCGTAATCATAACCAAGTGGTTCAAGGGGAGTTCCTGATAGGACCATTGAACCGAAAGTAGCCATTGCAGCACTCGCATGTGCAGTCTGGCTAAGGGGACTAGGAGAATAGTTGATGCCATCGACCCCAATACCTGCAGAATCAGATTGGCCGGAGCTCTTGATAGGGGGAGGCAGGATCGAACTTGGTTCTGCAAAACCTGAATCCTTGCTGCCGGTAAGAAGGCACGCATCCTTCTTGTGTCTAACTCTGCGCCTATAAAGGTAATACACTGAGATGGCTGTAGCACAGATTTTTCCCAGTTGAAAGTGATTCCTAGGAAACGGCCCAAGCTGACTGTGGCCATGTGCGCCTGAATTAGTAGATGCTTGGAGGTGGCAGTAAGGAGCCAGTCATCTAGGTATGGAAATACTTGGAATCCTAGACTTCTCAGGTGAGCAGTCACCACTGCCAGACACTTGGTGAACACCCTGGGGGCTGTGGTGAGACCAAAGGGCAGTGCTCGAAACTGGAAATGACTGTCTCCCAGGTGGAAGCGTAAATGACTCCTGGACTCTTGACTTATCAGAATGTGATAGTAAGCGTCCTTGAGATCTATGGAGCACATCCAGACATCCTTCTCCAATAGTGGGAGAATGGACTGAAGAGTGATCATTCGGAATTTGGACCTTTTCACAAAGCGATTCAATGAACTGAGGTCCAAAATGGGCCTGAAGTCCCCTGTCTTTTTTGGCACCAAAAATAGTCTTGAGTAAGTTCCTGATCCGATCTGATCGGCGGGGACAGGCTGGATGACTCCTTTTTCTAGCAGCTTTGAAACCTCTATTGCTGCTTGATCCCGCTAACTGGGTGGCACGTCCGGGATTTCCCTGAAGGGAAGGGGGGGCTTGATGAAGGGAATGAGATAGCCTCTGGTAATAATCCGGAGCACCCACTGGTCGCTGGTAATAGCTTCCCAAGCTTGTGGGTGTTCCGCAAAACGACCCCCGACTGGCTCCGGAGCTGCACAGTCGGGCACCAACTCAGGGACGTTGAGCGTAGGAGGAACCACGAAAGGAATCGCGGTCTCCAGAGTTACGGGGGCCTCTGCCACCTCTGGGGCGGCATCTTCCCGAATTCCCCCCCCTGCCTCTAGAGGGGGGATCACTGGGTGGAGTAGGGAAAGACCTCTGAGTTTTCCTGAACCACATTTTCCCTCCTCTCTAGGCCTTGGGGTAAGGCCTAGAGGGAGCGGAAAAACGGACCCCAACGGCAGTCAAGGTCTTGCCCTCCTGCTCGCACCGAGTCAGTGTGTCCTTCACCTTGGGTCCAAACAAAGAGGACCCATCAAAGGGGGGGGGAGTCAGCGAAGGAAGACTTGAAGGCCTCCGCAAAGGAACACAAGCATAACCAGGCATGTCTAAGGGCCACGCCTGTTCCCGCTGCTCTACTCGCCCCCTCGGCCGCATACGAGATGAGCCTCATGGACGAGTTCACAATGGATGATAAGGTAGTCAATCTGGGCGCCAACAGTGTGGACTAACGCCTCAGGTAGATTACCTGTGAGGGACTCACCTAGCTCTTTAAGGAGGTCCCTTTGGAGCCTAGTAAAATGACACAGGTAATTCAGTGACCGTAAGGTAAAGGCCGCTGAAGAAAGGGTACGCTTCCTGTACCTATCCATGCTCCTAGAATCCTTATTAGGAGGGTGGATAGACGTTGAAGCCTCTGCCATGTCCTGCTGTGTGGCAGATGCCACCACCATCGCATCTACAGGAACTCCTTTAGTTAAAAATTCCTTTTGAGGGGGAGCTGAAAGGAATTTGTTGGGTCTTGCAGGCACCGGTTCCACAGAGTCAGGGTGCTCCCAAGCCATTCGAGAAATTAAACTCATCGAAGGGCGGAGACACCCAGGAGGTGGAGGGCTGGGCCCCGAAGGCCTTGAGGAAGACAGACTCCTCAGCGGAAGGGGTTTTGGCCTGCCAATCTCCTCTGTCTCAGAATCTCAAGGATATCCGAGAAAGAGACATCATCCGAAGATGATTTTGGGGACCCCTCCGCATCATCGAGGTCAGTGTCAGATGTGACAGACTCATCTTGGGAGTCTACGTGCTTCCTCTTGCACAATTTCTTCCATGGAGGCTCATCCGAAGCGGTTTCGGATGGACCCACCGGAAGAAGGGAACCCCCCACGGGGGTATCCTCAGGCCCTGGGGCCCCACTGTCATGGGACTGCAGTATGCCAGAAGCACCAGTCTCCAGGTCTAGGGACGGTGAGATGGAAACCTGCTGAGCCGGCAAGGACATGGCCAGCGCGCTCCTCATGGCCTCAAAGGCAGGACCTCCAGACTCCATGGAGGTCACTGGCCGAGAGACCACGACGGCACTAGGAATCCCCGCAGCCGATGCTCCGAGGGGAAGACTAGGCACCGAGGCACCTAGCTCCAAGATGCTCCCCTCGGCCCCGGCTGAGGAAGTCCCGGTACCGAACCCGAGGACAGGGTAGGAACAATGGTTGGAACCGATAAACTTCGAAGGGGTCTCTGTTCCGACTGTACGGCTCCGCCTTGCTCCACCATCACAGACTCTAACGGCTCCGAGGAGGTTGGAGGAGGAATCGAAAGCTTCGAGGGGGGATTGGCTCTGGGGCCGAATGGGCTGGAGCCGAGACCATTTTTGCAAAAACTGGAAACTGGAAAAGCCTCTGAATAACCCTATCCAAATCTGAATCAGATAATTTGGAGGATCTAGAGGAAGTAGAAAGGGGTTGAGACGACTTCTCTCTCGGCTCAGACAAGGCAGGGGACCGGCTCCGAAAGGGCTCCAACACTATCGGGGTCGACTCCGACACAGTATGAATAAGGATTGGCGCCGAAGGAGCTTTCGGAGCCGAGGGGGAAGAGTCTGAGCTGCACACCTCCACCGGCTCCGAGACCAATGGAACAGAGGGAGGTGATTCGCCTCTCGATGCTCCAACCTGCAGCTCCGAAACTAATGGAGCCGAGGAAAGAGGCATCGAGGCAGACCCTTCGACCCTCGGCTCCGAAGTCAGTGGAGCTGAGGAAGAAGAGGTCGACTTATGCTTCTTAGTAGTCGGCTCAGACGGACTGGTCGGAGCCGACGACCTTTTCTTTTTGGAAGCAGTAGCAGGAGATGAAGCCAAAGCTTCCTCAAAGGAGGGCTTAATAAGGCCCTTCAGGATTAATTTATTTTTACGTTCTTGAAGAACCCTAGTGGAAAAGGCATGACACACACTACATGTCTCTTGCAAATGCTTTGGCCCTAAACAATACACGCAAATAGCATGACTATCGGTGATAGACATTTTATAATTGCACCTAGTGCACTTTTTAAACCCAGATTTCTGCTCTTTAGACATTTTAGTGAACAATCTAATTTCACACAAGAACAGTACTTGACCAAAAACTGTTAGAGCGCGAGAAAAAAAGGGCGCGAGCCCTCTGAAGACAAGGTTTACCTCACAGGGGAGAACAACAACAACAACAAGGGAACACAACAACGGGCAAAAGCCCTCTAACTTAAACGGGCTTTGCCCGGAGAAGAAAAGGAGTAAAAATAGACAACACACTCACTCCACTAAGAAGGGCAAAGGCCCTCTAACTTAAACGGGCCTTGCCTGAATACCAACAGATATCAAAACTGCCAACACTCAATACACGGAATAGCTGTTAAAACAGCTGTTGATTGAATTTAAGAAGAAACCCCAGGTCAAAAGACCAGAAAAAAGTAAGAAAAATACACTTCGCTCCAGCCAAGTCGAGACCACGTCTAGCTTGTAAAGCGGCAAACGAGATCTGGGGAAGCAGGTGTGGTGCATCCTGGGATAGAGGGTAGCCCAGCCAATAAGAGACTTCGTTCTAGTATACTAGTTGGCAGAGTCGGAGCCGATGGATCGGCTCCGAACCCATCAGTTATGAATGTAGGCGAGATAGGATCCCATTACATCCAGCCTCATACAATAAACTCATCCTTACCCAAGCACCTCACAATATACTCCCTGAATATTCAAAGCCTAACTAATAAAATCATTGCATTCCATACTTGGATAGCTCATACAACTCCTCACATCCTGTCCTTATCTGAAACTTGGCTTAAGCCACACATCACTGATAATGAAATTCTCTCACCAGGCTATAATATCTATCGCTCTGACAGAATCTGAAGAAAAGGAGGTGGTGTAGCCATACTCCACTCTAACAGCCTCAACCTATTACCTTTTCCCACAGCCATCCATGACTTCCTCCCAGTTGAACTCATCATTAACGGTCACCTTAATGCTCACAAGAAATTGGCTATAGCTTCCATCTACAACCCTCCCGGGAATAATTTGTCCATCTTGGAGAATATCCTAAACTGGTTCTCCCACAATATACCCTATGAAACTATAGTCTTGGGAGATGCCAACATAGACTGGTCCAAACTGAAAACGGACTCTCCACAACTCAGTATCAACCTCCATGTTTTCCATCAACTGATATCCTCCCCTACCAGTCACCTTAAAAACTCATCTACCAGCTCCATAATAGACTGGATACTCACTAACTCCCCTCACCACTACCACAACTCCACTACCTTACCAGATTGCCTTAGTGATAATCTTCCTACCTCTGTCCTAAGATACGCTGTCCAACCTACTAAATGCCACCTTTACAGGGATTATCGTAAACTCTCTAACTTTAATATATCCCAATTCAACTCCATTCTGTCTAGTACCAACTGGTCCATCCTTAGACAAATACCTCTCAATGATGCTGTCAACATGTTTAATAGCATTTTCCTCAATACCCTAAACTCCCTTGCTCCCTCTAGGAAAATTAGAATAAAATCCAATCATGCTCCCTGGCTATCTAAAGAAACCAGGTCCCTTATGTATACAAGAGATAGTACTTGGAAAGCCTGGATTAAAACTAAGGAACACCCTCTACTACACCAATATAAACATCTCAGAAATCTTACAAAAAAACAAACAAATAATGACAAAAGGTCTTTCTATAACTCAGCTCAATAGTAAATCAAACCCTCGAAAGCTCTGGTCAACTCTAAACAAAATTCTCTCTCCTGGCTGCCCGTCAACACCCTGCCCTTACCCTAACACAGCCCCTCTAGAAACTGCTACTCTCCTTAATAAACACTTTACTGACACCGTCCAAACAATCCTACCTACAATCCTACCTACTAATTCTAACACTTCTTCTCTGCCTAACCCTCCGAGCAATAATCTATACGCTTTACACCCATTCCCTACTTCCTACATCAAATCTCTTCTTTATAAGCTTGAACCCTGCTCTCCCTCCACTGATAACCTACCTCCTACCTTCTTCAAACTTGCTGCTGACTCAATAGCCTATCCAGTATCTATCTTAATCAACAGATAGATTTAGGAATCCACTGTCCCTAAACTATGGAAATCCTTTTTCACTATTCCCCTGCATAAAGGTGGAAACTCTACAGACCCTTCTAACTACCATCCCAAAGTCATCCTATCCCCCCTTTCTAAGATCCTAGAAAAATGTATACACACACAGCTTCTCAACCATCTCCTCCAGAACAACCTACTCACTCCTACTCCGCATGGTTTACGTCCTAACCATAGCACAACCACAGCTCTCTTGTCCTTCACACATGCCATTGCCAAGGCCCTAGATAACAACAAACTCATATCTTCTCTCTTCCTTGACCTTTCCAAAGCCTTCAATACTGTCTCCTATTCTCTACTGCTATCCAAACTTGCAAATCTAAATGTATCTTCTTCCTCCCTTGCCTGGTTCTCCAGTTACTTATCCTGCAGGCAGCAATCTGTCAAATCACTTTCCTCTATTTCTTCATTTATACCTGTCCCTACCGGTGTACCACAAGGGTCCATTCCTGGATCCTCTCCTATTCAACGTCTTTACCAACAATCTCTACACATCTTGCAAAGATTCTTCTATCATCCAATATGCGGACGACTCGACCCTCATATCCACCTCTGACAATATCTCTGAACTTCACACACTAACTCAACATGCATTTCTATCCACTGAACAGTGGCTGTCCAGCAATCTACTCACTCAACCCCAAAAGACTAAACCCTTACTCATTTTTCCCCAGTCTCTCACTCATCACAAATCCACCTTTGCTATTACATTCTCTAACAAGACTATAATCCAACCCGAAGCTCACACAAAACTCCTCAGAGAGTCATCAATCTTCACTTGCTCCAATGTATAAAATAGACACACCAGAAACTAGGTTTACTGTATCGCAATAAAACATTTCTCACCTCAAATACTAGACTCTCCCTTGCTCAAGCCCTGTTCCTCCCCTCCCTCCTATATCCAGCACCAGTGCTCACCAACATCCAAATTATAACCTTAAACAAACTCCAATAAACCTACCATAAAATAGCTAGGTTTGTCACAAACTCTCCTTACAATTTACATCACTGCCTTGCCCCAAACTCACTGCAGTGGCTTGAACTCCCCCAACTTCTACTACTATCTCAACTTCAGATGCTACACTGTAATCTTCAAAAGCCATCATCCTGTCCTGCTCTTTCTTCATTCATCTCTACCTATAGCCCACCTTGGACTCTCCGTACCTCTAACCAGCAAGTATTGCACATTTACCACCCCAGAAAAAACTGCAGGGAAACACCTATATAAAGGGTTCCTGTCAGCAGACCGAAGATGCATGTTTTCGAATGAGTCTTGGTCGAACTGACAAAACCGAAACTGCAAAATATCGAAGCGGCATGTAAGTGAATTCTTTCCCTGGGAAAGAATTTGCTTGGCCACTTCAGAACTTCGCCATTTTTGGCACTGTAGTGCGGTCTCGGAGTTGGTATATTTCAGTAGGGGGGTGTGGGGGGCAAAGCCCCCACTTAAAAAAAGAAAGCACATTAAAACATGAGATTATGTTGAACAGCAATTTTTTTGGAAAAAAAAAAAAAAAAAAAATCGCTGTTCTGACAGTTCGGTTTTGTAAGCTTTCGTTTACATGGGGTCGATTAATCACTGTTCGCTTACCTAAGCATTCTGTGATCTAATATAGACCCTATATAAACATTCAATTGCCCAAGCTTGGAACAAACTTCCTTTAGATATACGTTCCATCATTCACCCATCATACTTTAAAGAAAAACTCAAAATTCATCTACTTAACTTCAAAACTTGCCCTTGCCAAGCCCCACCCTAAGTGCCACACTACTATACCTCTCTATCTCCCTCCCCTTTGCATCCAAGTACGTCTTTACTATAGTCATACACTTGGGTCTTTCGGCTTTTCCCGGTTAGGGGTCGCCACAGCAGAACTCCGATCCGCTAATGATTGGCAGTAGATTTTTACGTGCCAAGTTGCCGGCTCTGAAGCACAACCTTCAACGAAGATACGCCCATTTACGCATGTCTCCACACAGAAGATGCTCTAGCTGAGAATCAAACAGGACAATGTCTTAATGTGAGGCGACAACACTACCGCAGCATAAAGATACTAAAGTAATACTGTTGGTCAAAACTCTTGTATATATGTAAATATATACGCAGTGCTACTCTATTGTTTAACTCTTTTGTATAACAGACTGTTGTCACAACTTTACAATCAAAAAAATTTAACTTTTTCTGTAATTCTGTTCTATGTATTGGAGCTTTGCTCCTTGGGTCTCCACTGAAAATGGGCCACAAGCCCAGTTGGACTAACCCGTTTAACAAATGTCAGTAAAGTAAATAAAAAAAATAATAACTCAAACTCTGAAAATGATCCTAACTGGCTACTGGTAAAAGTGTTCCAAAGCAGGCATGTCAAACTTCTCATTACAGTGGTATATAAAATGCCCTCTTTTTTACCCCCCTTTCAAAGCTATACCATGTAACATACAATAAATGAAATATCATGAATTTTTCAATTGTGGGTGACCTAAACCTCAAGTGGTAAGGCTCCCAAAAAATCACACAGTAACAGTCTCCTCTTCCCCCAACCTGAACAAAGTAGTCACTAATCAGAGTCTCCCTAATTATACCAGCTCCACATTCAGACTTTTATCCATTGTTCTTGCTAATATACCTGAAATAGAGAACTTGAAGATGATGCAATTGTACCTGGTCATTCAAAGATAATATCTCTTTCCAAATTGCACAGACCAGAACTATCAAAGACAGTTCAATATGTATCATGTCTAAACTTGCAAATATCAACTGCCCCCCACCTTTTACACCTGTAATGATCCTGTTTCTGTGCTCTCTACATTCTACAACATTCTATATCACACACAAGACAGACTACTAATAAATAAGGACATGTGGTACACCTAAGCCATTGATTACTAACATCAGACAGCTTCTAAAACTCAGGGATAGTTTCTAAGCCAATCAGAAAGCTGTCCCTTCCAATCTAAATAAACACACTACTTATAGAATCTCAACAAATCAGGTAAAAGCAGAGTACTGAAGGAAACCTCAAAGTAGCACACTAAGTCATCCTAAGAAAATCTGGAGTGCTATAAAAACTAACTATTTTTAGTCTCTTCCCCAAATCCACTTCGTCAGATCATCCCTTCTACTAAATAAACTGACATAGGCTTCTCTAATGATGTTCTGTCATGGTCCAAAAGCTGTCTCCTCTCCAATCACACCTTTACAGTCATTGGCCCTATAACCACCTACATCTTAGAGATATCTCTGAAAGGTGTTTCATAAGGTTTTGTCCTTGGGCCACTTCTCTTTTCACTTTTCCTAAATGACCATCTATTGGACCTCTCTTACACCAGTCATGTCTTATCTATAGATAATACTGGTCTCTTTAAAGGCAATAAGAACATCTCCACCCTACAAAAAGAACTTCAGAGTAACTTTATAACCATCTGGAACTGAATTCATACTAATAACCTGACAATTACCTCTCACAAAAGTTCTATATACTATTTGGCACACACCACAAACTAAAGCACTCAAAGTTTTATCATTAAAGATCATGCAGGATCACCTCTCCCTTAGGTCACTAAACAAAAGTATCAAGGTCAGCTTTTCAACCAATACCTCACCTTTCATAAAGATGTCAAAACCCAAATTCCCAAAGTTTTAACTCACCTAAAAGTTTCTTACAACACCTTTTGTCTTCGATTGTTGAAGCCCAACTTGCCACAGCTATAAAAAAGTGAACTGTTTCCCAGATTCAATGTGGATTGACAGTCACTGCCTAGGGTGGGGTAAGACAGACCTAATGAGGACACTTGAAGCAGGAGTTTACAGTGAAACTGTGTTGAAGGCTTTAGAAAAGTCCAGAAATTATGACATTAGTTTGCCATTATCTCTAGCTTTATTGCCAGTATCTATGTATGTTAGAAGTGCAGTGTTAGTACTATGGGAAGGACGGATCCCATGTTGTGTGGGGACAAGAGTTCTTCCTGCAAGAGATAGTTTAGCAAGTGTTTCTGAATACATCTTCCAAGCATTTTGGAGAGGGGAAGGCAAGTCTAAAGTTAGTAATATCTGCCTCTTGTGCAGAGCGATAATGTGTAACTTTTTCCAGTGAGAAGGAAAGTGGGATATCTGGACTGCCCTATTTATAAGGATTTAGATAGAGTAGGAAATGCTATTGGCTGCTACTTTAAGGTATTCACTTGGAGGATCATCAGCTGAAGTAGAGCATGGTTTGAGTTTAAGATTAGTTTTATATAGAATATGGTCACAAGTTTGAAGGTGAAAGTGGATATGGTAATATATGACTGACAGGCAGGGTTAGGATTAGATGTTGGGGTATCCTTGGTTAGAGATGCTATACTATCTATGAAATAAGAGTTGAATTGTACTGAGGTTTCAAATGATGCGTTACTCAGAGAGGGGTTAGGGTTGAATTTAGGGCCAAGATGGATACAAGATTTAATGGCTGCCAAGAATGGTTTATGGCTGTGTTTACCATTAAAGTTATTATAGTATATATACTTTTACCTACACTAATTTACTTTTTAGTACAATTGCAAAGCATTCTGAAGTTTTCAAGATATTGTGGTGTTTGATATTTTTGCCATTCTTTTCAAGCATTTTCTTTATCCTACATTGGCTATCCAAAAACAGTAGAATGCTAAACTGCATTATTTGATTTTTGTCTCTTCCTTCTAGGAGGTGCAAAGCAATTTAGGATATTCAGGAAAGTTGCAGTGAATTCATTTATAGCATTTAAGGGGAGGAATTTTAGGAAGTTTGGGTTAACACAAGATAGGTTAATAATGAACATTTTCTGGGTTATACGTGGAAAGACTGCATATTGTTTTATCAACGTGTTGTTTAACTGGACATGTGAGAGTGAGAGATGATCACTGAGACAGTCAGACATTGAACCTGAGGTGATGTATTTGGCTAAGGTCAGACTCTAGGATCCAGTGTAATAGGGAATTCGATGTCTTGCTATAACATGTGGGGACATTTATCATACAAACAAAGGTTTGGAAAAAAGGTCACAATAAAACTCTGGACTGTTGATTCCATCTGCCAAACAGAGAGTTCTTCTTGCTTGTGTACTATGTTAAAACCTTGCAGGATTTTTTTTTAACTGCCAGCAGAGAGCGGATAATTTTCTTTGCTTGCCCATCAACTCAAGTCAGCCTTGAGTCACTCCATCAAACAGAATTCCATGTGGTATATGACTAATTACAATTATTGTTAAAAAGGCATCTTCCTCTGCATTTTAAAATTTGAGCCATGTGAGCCATCTATGTTTTCTGCACTGCTTTACTTTCTGAATTTTCTGTATAGTGATATGATTTATGCTAGATGTCAAATTGCAAGAATCAAAAGAAGGCAAAGTCTGCTTTGTCTGGCAACCCAAAGAAGCTGACCTTAGTTCAGCAATCCCGTGGATGCTAGTAAGAGAGTTTCATAATTGACAGCCTTAATGGACTCAAACTTTAACACTTTCTGCATACATGGAATCAAAGAAACAAAGTTCCACACCTGTGAAGCCAAAACCTTTCATGGCTCCTTTGAATTCAATCAAAAAATCATTGTTAGTGGGGAAACACGGTTGCTCATAGGTTGGTACTAGGCTGTCGGCCCTAGGGCCTATACAAGCCTAGCCATAACAATTCTCTGGACATTTCTTCCCATAATATTTACTTCCCTGAACCCCTGTCTAGCAGGGCGACTGACGTGATCACCAGGGTGAATTTCCTATCTCCCATCCAATCGTCAAGGTTCTTTTCGAAAAGCGCCAAGGAGGCGCTCTGCTTGACATGTATGGGCAGTCTATTCCAGAGTATGGAGAGTCTCCCAGTCAGGAACCTATCACTCCAGCATGTTTTGTTCATTGTGATGACAAGGTTTAGATCCCTGGAGCATGTGGCTCTGAGGGATTGGGATTTCTTTAAGTGGAGCATGTCCAACAGCTCAGAGTTTGACATGGCCTTGTATTTTAAGCAGAGATGGCCTCTGAGTAGACGATATGCCACAGAGTATAGCTGGAGTTTTTTAGTCAGTATAGGGGCATCTGCTTTAGGCCTGTGAGTCTTTTAGCGAGGTATTTCTGCGGCCTTTCCAGTTGTTGCAGAAGTCTTGAGGTACATACCAAATGAGGCATTGTACTCTATAATGGGTCTAATGAGGGATGAGTACAGTGGGACAATGATCTCCTTTTTTCTGGATGAAAAGCCCTTAGTGATGAGGTGTGCCACATAGAAGGATTTCCTGACAGTTGTGACGATGTGGTTATCAAAGGTGAGACCACTGTCCACCTGTGTCCCTAAGTCTCTCATCACACTTTTGGTGTTCAGTGTACTGCCACCTATGTGTAATTCATGGGTACATGACTTTTCCCAAAGGGGATAACTATACATTTCTTGGCATTAAGCTTGAGCCTATGGCTCTGGCACCAAGCATTTGTTTCTATAAGGCCCTTTTGTAGAATATAAACATAATTTGGGGATTCAATAATGGCTTCCAGTCAGCCGGAGTCCTTTAGTGTTGGCCTGTACTTCAGAGAAGTAGATGCCAAACAGCAGTCGAAGGACTGAACCCTAAGGTACTCCACTTGTCTGGAGCTGGATTTGGAGCAGTCTACTTTTACAGTCTGGGTTCTGTCAGTAAGCCAGTTGGCAACCCACCGAGTGACGTAGGGATTTATGCCCAGCTTAGTAAGTTTATCTATGATTCCAGAGTGGGGGATGGTGTTGAAGGCCTTGGTGAGGTCCAGATAGGCTGTGTGGACTGCCATACCCTTGTCCACAGCTCTGGCGACTGATTTGAAGAAGTCCATCAGGTTCAGGACACAAGATCGGCCCTTCACGAACCTAAACTGGGTGGGGTCCAATGTTTGAAGGTTGCCAATGTCTTTGTTTATAGGTTCCATGATAATGCATCCCATGCCCTTGCAGATCGGGCTAGTCAAATTGATGGGACGGTAGTTCCCGGGATCCAAGGTGGATCCCCCCTTGTGGAGTGGAATAACTGTAGCTGTGCGCCACTCAGTGGGCACGAAGCCTGAGGTGAGGCTATGATTAAACATGACATTTAGGTGAGGTGCCAGTTCATTTTGTAGTTCATGTAGTACACAGCCCGGGATGTCACCTGGTCCCATGGATTCTGTATTGTTAGCTTTGGAGAGTGCGGTTTCTACTTCTGTGGATGTGATTACCAGAATTTGGCAATCTTTTGGTATTGAGATGGACCCTTTAGGGTGTGAGAGGGGGGTGAAGTTAGAACTAAATCGATCTGCCAGGATACTGGCAATATCCTTGGAATCAGTATATTTAATGCCATTCTGTTGTAGCTCAGAGCATATCTGAGCATTGCCATTTAGATTCTTGGTATAACTATAAAATGCCTTGTGGTTGTCTTTGGAATTTTTGGCAATTTTATTTTCGTAACTAGCTTTGGAGGATTTTATGAGGGATCTCAGCTTCTTACTGAAGCTAGCAAGGGAGTTATTTGTATCCTGGGATTTTCCTCTTTTCTGCAATAGTTTCTTTCTTCTGTTGTATAGTTTGTTTATGGCAGGGGACCACCAGATTGTCTTCCTTTTTTTTTTTGGAGGAGAGTGTCTTGGTTCTATTTGGGATGGCACGATTCATGCACAAGTGGATGTGCTCATACAGTGCCTTAGTGTTGGATTCAGCAGTCGAACTTTCAGCTCCCATCTGCATGGGTGTCATGAAGTTTGTCACTTCTGACTTGAGAAGCATAAAATTGGCTTTGGAGAAGCTTTTTATGGAGGTTTCCTTACTGGGGGGTGGGATGTGGATGTCAAGGGTGATTTACTTATGGTCAGACCTGACCAATGAGGGGGTGACCACTGATGTAGAGCATTTACCTCCCATGTTGGTAATGACCAGGTCTAGGATATTGGAGCTCCTGGTGGGACAATGGATTAGTTGATCCAGGGCTTTGGAATTTATGAATTCCAAGAACCGTTGGGAAAAGGTGTTGGTACCCGAGTAGTTTTCCCAGTTAATGGCAGGGTAGTTGAAATCACCCAGTATTAGGATGTTTGGTTGTATCTTAATATTGTCCAGTATGTTTAGAAAGGTGTAGTGAGGGGATCTGTAGCAAGCTACAATTTGGATTGCAGTCTTACCTAGTGTTAGTTGCACCTGGAGAACTTCAGATGCATTGTGTTGGGCAACTAGCCTGGAAATGTGAATATGGACACTCCTCCACCTTTAGTGTTTCAGTCTTGGTTTGGTGGCCGAAAAGTGATAAGAGCTGTAGCCTGGTACTGCAGGGGTGCTCTCTGGAGCCTTGAACCAGGTCTCAGTTATTGCACAAATATCGATGTTCTCCATTTTTAGGAGTGCCTCAAGACAGTGCATTTTGAGGTTTAGACTTCTAGCATTGAGTAGCATTACCTTCAGCTTTTGCATGCTTGTATCTGTTATGGTGGTGGTTTTGTCCTTTGAACCTTGCCTAAAAAAGGCACTATAGGGGTGGCTAGAGCTTTAGCCAGTAACCTGAATCCCAGGGGTGACAGGTGCAGACCATCTCTGGCAAATCATTGTGGTTTTCGATCATGTCGTCCTAGGCAGACAGATACTGGATCCCATTTGAATGACACCAGAAGCTTAGCCAATTGTTGAAGTCAATCATTTTGTCCTTATACTGTGGTATCATTCTGGGCGAAGGCAGGATGCTACTCAGGGCTAGGGTCATACCTGCCTGGGCCACATGATCCAAGAGCTCTTCCATGTCTCATTTCATGTAGTCCAGGGAGGCACGTCTCAAGTCATTCACTCCAACATGGACAATGACAGAGTCGTATTTGTACTTGTTGTGGAGTGACTTGAGTACGTGCATTATGTGGCAGATCCTGGCACCCGCAGCTGACTAATTTTCTCCTTGTTCAGCCTGGTGAGTGGGACATCAGTGTGCCTGACTATAGAGTCACCTATGACTAAAGTGTTGGGTACACTGTCTTGCCTTAGGGTCTGTTGTTGGATGGCACACTGGTGTTGTGAGCTATGTGCCACTTTGTTGTGACTGGTGTTTGTTTGCGTTTCAGCTTCAGAGGTCCTAGTTGCTTGGGCAGGTTAATTTTAAGGGCCTCCGCATATGTGGGTTTAGTGTTGCTATGTGTGGGTGTTGATGGTGTGGGTTTTGAAGGGCTATGTGTTGCTTGAGGTGTAGTGCAGGTGTTAACCTTCTCCTCAACTGTCTAGCACAATCTTGGCTCGAGAGCTTTGCTTCCAGTTTAGCTATGTACGTGCATCTCTCGCAGGTTGTGCTGTTGGGTGGCAGGTGGAGAGGGTTGTCTGTGTACATGGGGCAGTTGCTGCACTGCCCCAATATGCCCAGATTCACCAGGTGGACAGGAGAAATCACTGGAAGCTGACCCTTGGACATGCCTGTTTAGGTGCTTTTTTGTAAAGTACAAGAGCTGTTTTCCCTTACCTTTGCAAGGTACTTTGCAATTATAGGCTGTTTAGTGCCTACAATTAATTTCTCCTTATTAACAAGGAAAGAAGAGTGCTTGTATCAGTTTAAGGCTTCCTAGTGCTTTTCAGCAGGTTCTAGAGCAAGTGCTAGTCACAGGGGTTCAGATTTTACTGCTACTACTAAGGAACCAGCTAGTTCTAAGGGAGAATTTGAAGAACAGACTTTCTGGCACCTGGAACAGTTTAACCGTAGCCCAGCGGTGCTGCACGGTGTGAAAATGTGCAAACGGATGTTTTTAAGCCAGAAAGTTGAAATGGATAGAAATCAGCTCAAAATGGCTAAAATTACAATTTCAGAGCTGGAAACCACTCCTCTAGTGTTAAGACAGTACAATGCTCACCACTCACACTGGTAAGCAGTAGGACTTCCCTCTACCCAGCAAGGTCTGGATAGCTCTGAATACAGAAAATAATGTCCTGAAACCAGCAAAGCCTGGGATCTGGACTATACTAGCTAGGAAAGGCAGGAAACGAGTAAACAAGATAGTTTTTTTTCTTTTTTCAGGCTGAACAATGCAATAATACACTAAATAAACACAGAAAAGGCTAACACACTTGAGTGTGTAGCCCTAAACAGTAAATACAATTAAAACTCTACAAAATTAGCAATTTAAAACTTTTGAAATGAAGCAAGGCAAGTGCACAACTGAAAAATGATTTAAGAGGCAGTAATACCGTAGAATAAGTAGCTAGTCTACATATACAAAAAAGTCTATATATCAGAAAAGCAGCTAAAACACACTAAAACAATTCAGATGCAGTGCAACCTAGAGCACTTGAGTTGTAGCAATATTAAGGCAAATACAGTTTTAATAAATGCACTAAAATATACTCTATAGTTCCAAAATGTTTGAGAAGCAGTCAGAACACAAGGATATTCAGACAATTTTTTTTTAGAAAGGGAGAAAGGAAGAACAGAAGGAAATTCTCTCTGTATTAGGTAGAATGAGCTAATGACACTAGACTGGGAGGAGTGTTCAAGATCAAATTTAGAGTAGGGGCGGGTAACTGCAAGGCCAGCAAGTATAAAGACAAGATGCCAATAGGGAGGGTGCAGGGTGGGTGGGAGAAAACACTACAGAAATGTTTATCACAAGTGAGCCAATAGCTATGAAGTATAGTACAAGTATACAGTATACAATAAAACTGCTATAGATATCTAAAATAAGCAATAACTACTACAAATAAGCAAAAAAAAAAAAACAGGCTTATTGCTATATATCACAGATCAGCTGCTCCTCCTCATATAGCTCTGTGTGTAATAGCTGAAACACTCAACTTCTTAGCAGAAAGTTGAAACCTGAAACAACTTTAAAAAATGTTCAAAAGACCAATGATGTGCTTTCTCCAAGCCGCAGCCCTGGTAACCCAACTAGATTTGTGGTCTTTTCACCCCAACCTTAAAAGAGTTTACTCAGCTGATGGCAAAGGTTGGCCATTTTCCTTGGGCCTCAAGACAAATAAATATTGTGTAGTATTTGATTCATAGGTTCATAGGTAGATACTAGGCTATCTGCCCTAGGGCATTTATAAGCCTAGCCAGAGTGTATTTGGCTTCCGCCTCCCTATTAGATTAGCCTACTGTGCCTCTGTAAAGTAGGTCACAGAAGGTACCCTTTTAAGATTAGTTTACTGTGCCTCTGTCTAGCAGGGAAACAGGAGAGATCCCAGGGGTGAATTTGCGATTTCCCATCCACGCGTCCAAACGCATGAAGTTAATATGTCACAGAAAGCATGCCAATGTAGAGAAAACAAAAACAAACTAGTGACAAATACTAGATTCCTGGCACAAAAACAGCAGGGTCCATCTTTTGATACTTTCCACTTGTGCTATGGATGGCGTCTTTGACTTTACTGCACCACTAAACAGAAGTATCTGTCAAAGTGTACACATCATGGAGATGTAACCACAATTTGCATTTTATGGAGGGAAAGCCTATCTGAGTTCCCTAATGTGTGCCTTTCATTAGTGAACATAATTTATCACTTGCAAATCGGGAGGAATAAAAGAGTGGTGGGGATTGCAAAAACAAGGAAGGGAGGGTAGGGAAACCAGGGAAGATTTAAGAGATACAGGGCACACTACACCATAAGATAAGGTGAGATGGACCACAAGTATAAGACTCCTCAGAAAGACAAGTGTATGACAATCCATCGATGCTTTTTAGTTTTAACAAAATCCCATTGCATTCTGGCGCATTAGGCCAACTGTGAGTTTCACAAAAATACATTTATTCCAAGCAATAAAAGTCATCTTGAATGGCACTTTACACAGTTGTTGGCAAAAGTATTCAGAAGCATTTTACTAATCCCAAAAGGCATTGTGAGAAGCCAACACATATCCAATATTCAATTCTTTAACAGCTCTAGCCAACAGATAAGCTTTGGATAGGTGTGTCTCTTAATACACAACTACCTTGTGGAAAACACACTTTTGTGCCATGCCTTTCACTGTCTCATTGATTCTGTTTTTCTGGTCATTGTCATTTTGAGAAAAAAAAGACAATCAAAATGGATGCATAACTTCACATACAACTTCACCTTGATCTGGGCTGTCTTCTTCACCACACTCACTGATTCAATGCAAAGACATTTTGCACTCAGCCAATCATCTGACTCTAAAAACCCAGCAATTTACTCTGTTCTATACAACACACTATATCAGCTTTAGTGTTTGTTGACATTTGACCTCTTCTAAATGGCCTGGAATTTTCTTTTGAAGGAAATGCCACTTTCTCTAGCCGCCACACATTTGACAAGACCACCCTGAATTCTGTTACATGTATTCATGTTGACTGAATGCAGAGGAATACTTTGCATCTGCTGCTTTTCCATCAGCACATTCTGTGGCACTATTTGCCTGTTTTTCACACTCCGTGTCTAGTATGACACAGCAGACATGTTACAGGATTCATTCTAAATATGATCATGGTTTGGCATTACTACATCAATCAAAATTCAGCATTTGTTTAATCAGAACCCTGTATTTGGGGCTGTTCATGCACCAAGGTCAAACATGTCAAGATGTAAAGTTCTGTTTTCAGCAGCTCACTCATTCTTGGAGCCTGCCAGTCTGTCTCATGCCACCAGCAAAACACTTTCCAGCAAATCATGAAAGAGCAGTACAGATCTAACACTGGAGTACATAATGTACAAGAATATGCAGTGACCAACAGATAACCAGCTACAGCAAATGATAATGCTAGGAAACTAACCTAATGGCAAATTATATACACAAATATTTATACATCCACACCCTGACAATACAAAAGACAAACTGCCAAAATAAGTGAGCTGGAGGGAGGGGCAGCTATGTAACAGTAATCTATTAGAATCAACAGTTAAGATAAGTTTATTTACACAAATGTACTATGTTCAACATTTTAGATCAATGTTGCATCAGCCTAAGCTACTTGGGTCAACTATCACAGCACAGAACTAAAAACGGTAGGAGGAAAGTAAACTATGAATCCAGGGGCCCCTGAAGAGTATTCCTAGGAAAGCCTATTCTGGACCTGGAAAAATAATCCAGTCTGTAGTACTTTGTAAAAAGTGGGAAAGGGAACAATTTGCTGCCTCTAGGATACGTCTACAGTATACCCCTTTCTGTAAAGCCACTGAAGAACCAAAGCCCTAAAGGAATGAAACCTAACTGTGGCAGAAATGGCTTATTATGGTGAGTACAACAAAATGCAATAGCAAGAGGCAGTCATCTGGAAATAATCTTCCCTGGCACTAGTTGTCCTCTCCTCTAACCTTAATAGGAGACAAACAGCGAATCAGCCTTGTTGAAGGCTTGAGTTTTATCTGTGTACTGTCTGGTCTGCTTACGGACATCCAGAGTGTGAATAATCTTTTCTCCTTTGTTCTTGGAGTCATGAAAGGACAGAGAGAGAGGTTTTACAGTCTGTCTCAAGGTAAACTCGAGACCACTTTGGGCATAAAAGAATGGTTAGTTCTCAAAGAAAACCTGTCTTTATCAAAAATGACTCACCTTAAGTAACTGTAACCCAGATACTCTCCTAGCAAAGGTCAGAGAAATGAACAGAACAGGTTTTCCATGTTAAGAACCTAAATGCAGCCTGATGAACTGGTTGAAATGGAAAAAGACAGTAAGCTTTTCAAGCACAAAGTTAAGATCTAGAGAAGCCACCTGTTTTCTAGGTGGATGGACATATAAAACCCCTTTCAAAAACTGTTTGACTTGTAGATGGAAAGAAAAAGGTCAGCCTACAGGCAGACAAGCAGAAATGACTGAAAAATGAATTGCGAAGAGGAGTAAGAAAGGCCAAAGATGGAAACCTACACAATCCAGAAGGCAATCCAAAAGAACCAGAGGCAGCTGAGCCCAAAGAAGGTCCTGGTTCTTGGACGAGCAACAACTAGAAAATCTTTTCCACTTAGCCAGATATGACTTTCTACTAGCAGGTTTCTTAGCCTCCTTTAATATCTGATGCACATCCTCAGAAAACAGGTGCATAAAAGATATTTAAAAAATTATATAATCCAGGCAGTGAGATGAAGAAATTGAAGGTTGTGATGTATCAAACAAGCCCCCTGTCCCGTGTGAGAAGGCAGGTAGTAATTGTTCTTGGCCAATATGAGAGAGAGAGAGAGAGAGAGAGAGAAAAAGTACAGTTGTGCAAGTAAACTTACAATAAAGGTAGATCTTATCACTGTTGCAGTAGTCTTAGCTACATGGGTTATATCATGTTAAAGACATAACAATTGACCAGTTTCCAAAGCTTAAGGCCAGCTTCCAAACACCCAATCCATTAAGCAGAAGAAAGAGTGGTTTGGACACAGAGTCCTTCAAAGCTTTCATGCCAACAGACAGGGTGGGAGGGAGGCTAGACCCCTCTAAAGGTCAATGCTTGGAAAAGGTCCCCACTTTGCAACAAAAAAAAAACTACGAAAATAAGGGGGGTGGAGAGGAGAGACAGACCATCTAGTGCAGCAGTGATCATCGGAATATCTACTGTTACAGTATGTTTACTTAACCAGCTGTATTGTGCTCATAATTTGACCAATGCTGCAGTACCCTTAGCTATACTAGTAGATTACCATACTTATAGTAACTGTAAGGATAGAGGATGAGGGTCCAGAAACCTATGGATAATTGGCCTATCCTCTAGACCTGAAAAAGGAATCTAGGTTGCAGTACATTGTAAAGTATGCAGACAGGACAACATTCTTCAAGCATAAATGAAGGATTAGTTCTTAGGGAAACCTTATTTTTGTGAAAAATCAGAAAACGCTGAGCCACCAGAAAAGCACTTGCAACTCAAATGCTCATTTTGTAGAAGTCAGAGCAATCAGCAAACTGTCTTCCATGTTAGAACTGCACATCAGTCTGATGAGCTGGTTCAAATGGAGAAAGAGCTAATCCCTCTAAAAACAAGATCACAAGCCCCCCCCCCCCAGGATCCATGGACAGACTTGCTGAAATGACCAACAAATGAAACTCAACAGAGGAGTAAAACAGGCCAGAAGATGACGCACACAAATAGTGTAGAGCTAGAGATAAACTAGCCTTAAAAGGGCCCTGACTCTAGTCTCAATATCAACTAAAAAATCTTTCCTATTTGCTAATATACGATTTCCTAGTAGTAGGTTTTCTTGCCTTTTTTAATACCTGCTGCATGTTCCCAGTAAATGTGTGCCTAAAAGGTATTAAAACTCTTATCATCCAGAAAGTTCACTTATAAACCCCCAATTTTAAACTGCAAGCACACCCTGACTTATGCATGTAGATCTAGCCTGTGAGGAAATGTTTGGTAATTGCCCTTGGCCAATTCCATAAGAAGAGAGAACCAATGTTGCCAGGGCCAAAAGGGAGTCACCACAATGATTTGTGGAGAATCCTTATGAATCTTCAGAATGACTCTGGATATCAGTGAAAAGGATGGAAAAACATATAGGAACATTCCTGTCCAAGGAGAAAAGAGTGTATCTGCTTTCTAGACCTTCTTGCATTGAGTCCTAAAGCAGAATTATGTCACCTGATATTGTAAATGGAAGCAAATAGATCCAAGTTGTTCCTACAGCTGGAACAATTCCTGTAAGACCCTCAATTCAGTTTCCATTCATGAGAGTCTGTCCTCATCATGCTCAGGTTGTCGGTCACAAAAGTTTGCTCTGACAGGATGACAGATGCCTGTACAGTGGGACTGTGCTGAAAATTGTATCTCAGGCTACCATGGGTAGCCTGTACAGGCAGCAAGACTTGGGTCCCCCTTGTTTATGTAAACACATCTCTGTGGTGTTGTCCGTAAACACTTGTAATGATCCTGGGGACCACAGATGATAGAAAGAGAGCTGACAGCATTTATTACAACCAACATCCATTTTGTGTTTTGAACGGTCTCTTTTATGACAAAGACCTTACATCTTTACTCCCATTGACACTCCTCCCCAATCAAAGTCAGAGGCATATGTAGTTACAGACTGTGCTGGAGCTGGAAGGGAAAGCGGGAGACCTGCATTCAAATAAAACTGGTCCTTCCATGACAGCAGTGCCCTTTTAACAACCCCCAAAACAAGAATCTGAAAAATCAGAGTATGTTGATCTGACCACTGTGACTTTAGGTACCACATAACTTCTTTTCAGGTGGAGTCTGGTTAGAGAGATCAAGAGAATTGTGGATGCCATGAATCCGAGAATCCTGAGGAATTCCTTTCCAGAAACACTAGTTTAAGTGGAAATCCTCAGGAATATATCTAGGTATAGATCTACTTTTGCCTGTTAAAGAAATCTTTTTGAAACAAGATATCTAGGACATAACCCACAAAAACAGTAAGGGGTCAAAGCTAGACTTTTGGATGTTCTCCTGAAACCTTAGTTCATGAAGGAGACCTCTCACCCAAGTGAAAGATTCCTGACACTTTGAAAAAGACTATGCAAAGATAAGCAAGTAATTTAAATAAGGGAACATGTGAATGCCTTGCAGGCTATCACTGGATCTAGACATTTTGCAAATATAGTTGGAGAAGTGGATAACCCAATGGGCAAAATAAAGAAATGAAAGTGAGATCCAGACACAGTAAACCTTAAGAAAGGTTTGAAATCTGGTACTGCAGGAATGTGATAAACCTTTTAAATCCAAGGTCACTAAAGATTGTGAATTGGGAATGGCAAGTAACAGACTGTAAAGGGATAACATTTTGAACTTTGGAGCTATCACTAACTGGTTTAGAAAGAAAACTCTAGGACTGGTCTTCATGAATCCTCTTTCTTTCTTTGGTACCAGAAACATTTCTGAATAAAAGGCTTACCCTTTCCGAGAAGGAGGGACAGTTTCTATCACCCCCCCCCCCCCGAGTTAGTATATGCTAAATGACAGGAGGGAAAAAAAGTTTGATCAGGTGGATGAGGAGGAATCTTTATCTGTGTCCTTAATGAACCACTCATCAGCCCACTTGCCAAACAGAAAGAGAGAGAAAAATGAAGAGCCAGATTTTTGGGGAAAAATTAAAGGTGTGCCAAGATGGGAAGGCAGGAGATTTCTGAAAATAATCAATTTTGTTAGTCTGGGCCTTGCTGAGACTGTTATTCTGTTTCCTATAATTAGAAGGAAAGTTTCAACTGTTCAACTGTATTTTTGGTAAGGAAGGTTTCAGTAATCACCTGAAATAACTTTCAGTTCATCAAATCTTTCAAGGTCCTCAGCAGAAAAAGGGACAAATAATCATACCTCTCAACCTCTTAGAGAAGAAATCTGGACAAAGCCATAAATAAAAGTGAGACAAAGGCCCCCAAATAGGGACGATTTTTAAATATTGCTCTTACAAACTTAGAAAGTTGATAGAATAACAGGTTTTGCATTAGCATGAATTTTCTAAAGGGTATGAAGTCCGAAATTCAAAGGTCTCATTTTCTAACTTCAATCTTTCATAATTTGGCACTAATTTACCAGAATACCATGATTTTATGAAAAATGGACCAAAAATATGAGGCACAAATCTGGACATTCTGCGAAAATTCATACAGTTGAGAGGTATGCAAATAATACCTCTTTATTCGGGGCAGTATTCAGAAGTTCAGCTTTGACATCCTCTGGTAAATTCTGAAAAAGTAGCCATTTAAATCATTTCATCACTATCCCCACGGCAGCTGCTCTAGAAACAGCATCAGCAGTGTCATAAGAGCATTTTAAAAGTATGTGGTAACTGGATACATAGAAAATTTTAAAATTTTCAGAGATGTCTTAATCTTGGAAGAAGGAATGTCACCAATTTTCTCATACTGTCAAAGGAAGCCAGCAAAAACTTAAACACACAAGACTCACAATATACTATTCTGAAGGCTAAGGTGGAATTAGTAAAACTTTCTTCCCAAAGTGATTAAAAGACTTTCCCATCTTTGTCAGAAGAAACATAATTAGTTGCCATAAGGTGTTTGCCAGAGAAATTATGGCAGGGTCTGGTCTAGGGTTTGAAAAAATAAAATTGTGGGTATGGAGAACTTTGTATAAATTTATAAGACTTTTTATGAACAGGTTGCTGACCATCAGGCAAACTGCCAGCTGCAAGAAATGCATCCTCTCTAAATATGAAAAACGCTGCTGCAGGCTGAGGAAAATGCACCTGCAGCAAATCATATCATCTTTGCTTGGACTCTGGTACTACTACTTCTCATTGACACAACTCCTTCATTCTAGCAACAATATCAGAAAAAAAGACAACACTTCAGGTGGCGAATATGATTAACTTTCCCCACAGTCACACTCCCCATTCTGTGCAGACGTAACTTGAGAAACACAGTATTCAGTCTATTTCCTGTCCCTCAAACTGAGAAGTAGAATCTGAAGAGGAAAACCTTTTCTTTTTTAAACAAAAGGGATACTCAGAAGGTAAACACTGAAAGCTTTAATTAGTCATCCCTGTCTGCCCTTGGTGATGGGATACAGGTGAAAAAATGCCTAATTATGTGTCTCCTTTAAATGAAAGGCCCCAAATACAATAGCACTCCAAGGTATGGTTCTTTCCCAGGACATTAAGCTTCCCAGAGCAGCATCACAAAGGAACAATGTCTGCTCTCTCAATCAGTGCCAACAAGAGTTATTCTCCCTTGCCCAACTGCCAAACAGCCACAGGGAATGTGCCTGCCTCTCTATCTATATCCTTAGAGGCTTCCTGAGAAACACCAGGGGGATCAACAGAAAATAATGAGCAGCCTGAGGAATCCAATATGGCTTTAGCAGAGTTACTCATCGACATCCAAGACGAAGAGGAAACCTGAGTCAATACCAAAACCTGCCATAGAACTTCTCTTTTCTTGTGGATTAGGGATGGAACAACCAAAGAGATGGAACCCAGGTCCTTATCTCTACTGGGAAGTGTCTAACAATCATGTAGCACAGACTTGTTAAGTCAGCCTAACCTCGACTACAAAATTAAGTTTTGAGGTAAAATTTTCTTTAGCAACAACCAACAAAAGCAATAGCCCTAGCCCCAAGCAACAACTTTTGACAGAAAGTTAAACTTTTCTTCACAAAAAATGGTAAAATTGAAAGGTAATCCCCAATGGAGTACTTAGCTGCCCAGAATCTCCAACTGCCTAATAGCCACTCAAAGGCCACAGAAGAGAGCACTCTCCGATAGCAAGGAAGTTCTGAAGATTTGGCGCCCTAACTACTGGCTTTATATTGTTGTTCTTGAGCTGTACAGTGGTTAGGACATAAAGAAGTTGCCCTAAACCTTAGGAAGTTGGCCATTCATCCAATCCTTGGCAGGATATGTTCATATAGCCTAGACTACTGCAACACTGATCTAACGATGAACATCCAAACTCCAGTTTACTATGTTTTCAATCCACTTTCTAATAGCACAATTCCTTGCACTGGGTCTCCCAAAAGAAAGAAAATATTCCACCAAGTATGCACAGAAGCAAAATCTGAACACTACAAATGGACATTTGCCTGAATTTAGTGTTTCTGCAAAGGCAAGCCCTCTGAACTTCCTCATTCCTTGCTACTCAACATAATCACCTTCATTGTTACCATTACTTACATAAAAGGCAAATACAGTTACTTTGTTTTTTGCACAGAATCTGCTTATCTTCTTTCTTTGGTGAATTTTGGGAAAAAACACCATTTCCAAAACATAGAGCTCAAACTTATCTGACTCGTGCATGCACTTCTGTTTCAACAAAACATAGCACTCCTGTAGGCATGCTTAAAAAAATACTACAGCTCTTCATGATAACAAATAAGTGCAAAAACCTACACATGAAGCCAAAAAAGTCTTGACTTACTTGCTGAATTTTTTTACATGTTGAACATTGTACTACTGACACACTGAATCGGTCCATCTGATGATCTTCATTTTCATCATGGCAAAGACGACAAATGTAAAATTTACTACAGCATGGTGCCTGCAACAGAAAAAATAGTTACTAAGTCAGTGCAAACAGATTCTCTTAATGTGCTCAGTACATCATACAAAATATGGAAAGGGATTATTCGCAGAAAGTACTTCATGTGCAATGGGCTACAAAATAATACATACTTGCTTAATGACAACAGTTGCTTACAAGTGGATGGCAATGCTATGAACCATATTGTTTTTTCCTATACTTTTACAGAGGTTATTTAACTTTCATTCCAAATCAAAATACATCTTCTGTTATTTTTCCCGAACACGTGTACTACAAGGCCCCATTCCAATATAAACCCTTTTTTTAATACCACAGTGTTAGCTTATCATTAAACTTATTTAACTCAGAAGGCTGTTTCTTAGATATTTTATTTATTTATTCATTCTCCAATAGCTGCTTTAATCATTTCAGAGTCAGACAGCCTACCTGACACTCTGTGGGTCAAAGAATGAGACAAATCCTGGATAGGATGTTAGTATTGTCGCACGCAGATGGTCACATCTACCAACCATAACCTGTGTGTGTGTGTTACTCTGAAGAAAACAGATAGTAAACACTTTCCTTTTAAAATGAATGCTAGGAAAAAGGAATGCTAGGAAATGTTGCAATCTGTCAATTTCTAATGGTCATTTATCCCATACTTTAAACCTAACTGCAATTCACTACGTCTGCAATACTGAGTTTTTTTTCTTTAAAAAAAATTGTATGACAAACAGTGATACTCAGCCATATACAACTATAAACTGTTTTTTATAATCTTATTTTAGGCAAAAGAAATGACAGCATCTCAAAACATGTCACTTAACTGTCTTTGCAAGCATTTCAAAACATGCAAAATTAACCATCTTTGCAATAGCAAAAAAAAAAAAAAAAAATTAAAAACAGAGAAATTATAAAATGCAATTCTGATGTTATCTATCCATCCAGTCATGCTTACAGGTTGCATCTGACTCCTAATATGATGGTATACCAACACAGTAAAGATACAATTCTGATAGTTACTGAACTGGTTAGCCAGAATACACGCCATATGCATGTTTGCTGCAAATCAAATGGCATAGAACTCGGCAGACAACCCATGACTGTCTCCAGAGAAAAACAAGCAGGCAAGGCCTTAGAAATACTACTGCCAAGTACACTTCAGTAGGCCACAGCCATCAAGGTCTGTTGAGGACACTTATGAGCTTTCTGAACGTTACTAAGTGTTCATGGTTCCTTACACATTGTGGATGGATTTTCTGCAGCACACCATGCCTAAACCAGTGCTGTGCACAGATTCTCATACATACTGAAAAGCAGTGTTGCTATAGCTAAAAATATAATATCCAGAGTAGTGAGGAGTCAACCCATTTCGACACACTGTCTAGGTAAGAACTGACCTTGGGGCCAAAATGCATGGGCCTGGAAAAGGGAGGTCATAAATGTCACCTTACTGTTCGTATGAAAATTTGTGAGACTGAGCCACACTTGCCAGCAGACCAAAATGCCAGATCCTTCAGCTTTAGCCAAATTGACAGAGCTATTTACAACCTGCATCATAAGATCATCGTGATGGGTAGAATTGATGACTATTGCCAATAGTCCATAAGGCAAGTGAACAAGTACATTGGTCAGATACCACTAAAAATTCACTTTGTTTGCACAGCATTTTAATGTCCTCAAAGAACATGACCAGGATGTATACACACTTCCCAAAGCAGGCCATCACCCTGAGCACTTTGTCTAGTTGATGGGCTACAGGGCTGTGATGAGTTTAAGCCTTTCCAAGGGCAATTGCGGGAACTGGAGTGTCTGGCCTGGGTGTCTCAAATTGTTAATTCCAAAGTGGCTAGAGAATACAGTCTGCCTTTCTAGGTACTGTGACCACTGTATTGGGGAGATCAACCAGCAAGAGGATTACCTGAAGAATTGCTAAGTGGGTCTAAAGGCCTTTGTCATTGTCCACTGTGGGAAGGACAGGAGGCCAGTGGGTCATCCCCATTTTTAGCTCAACATCCCCAAGAATTCCCTGAACTTGAGGCCTTTGAAGAGGATGCTAGAGGATAGTACAGTTGTGTACACTTACCATAAATGTAGATGTCCGGGTGTATTCACTGTTGCAGTCATCACATTTGGGCTATTTGCCTGCAGGTAGCCCTCAGCCAGCCTGAATACCAGAGTCTTGGGAATTCTGCATCATATGCTGTCACTTCTTCCATGACGTCAGGTCATCAGGGGTATAAAACATGCAGCAGACGCCATTAAATCAGTTTTTCTTAACCCAGATGTCTGGTGCCCCCACAATAGGAAGCAATTACATGGTATGGAACAACCCCAGCAAAAAGCAAATACACATGCTATAAAATATGCCAAACATAAAAGAGAGATAAAAGTAAAGAGAAGTCAGGGGGCTGTAGGGAGGGTAACCAGGACTGCAACAGTGAATACACTTGAACATCTACATTTATGGTAAGTGTACACAACTGTACTATGTTCTTCATGTTTCACTGTTGCAGTCATCACATTTGGGTTGATTCCCAAAGCTAAGGAAGGGTGGAGGCACTTCAACGAGCCAAGTACATGCACAAACTCTGTACCGAAATAAGGAAACAGAACTCCTCCGCTCCTCAAAAACATCCAGTAAAGAGACCGGTAACACTGGAATAACAGACTTTATTAACTCATTAACCCCGACTCATTAGCGCCTCTGTGCTTACATCCGAGCGCGCTATGAGACGATAGCAATTACAAGCTGTTACCCCCGAGTGCCTTCCACAAGCGAGTGAAACTTTAGTGCAGATTTGTAGCACATCTTAATGTAAAGCATGCTGAAATCGTAGCTGAGCTTATAATGTACCATATACAGTTACGATTCAGCATGTTTTACATTAAGGTCTCATTAAACATTTTGTCGAAAATCCCATTTTAAAGTTGTTGATAATGCAAGTGGTGGCAGCCAATCGGATTCTTGCAATCCAAGCCACCACTTGCCTAACAACTCCACCCCCAACTTTATTTTCTTTTGTTTATCCCCAATAAATAGAGGTTCCAGCAGCAGGTATTTCCCTTTTGTTCCTGATATTTGGCGATTTTACCTGCTGCTGGATCCCTCTATTTGATTTGCGCACTCACCGATTGCAGAAAGATCGTTGAGAGACACACCGGTTTGGCGGTTGGAATTCCTGTTTGCATTGTCCTCGGCTTGATTTAACTGCATCCCGCTTCGATTTGGCCAAGAACTGCTTCTTTTGTGCAGGTAAGTTATCCCATATGCCTGAATAGCTTCATGTACAAATCTAATGCCTTATCAGTGAAACCTGCTTGGAGAGTGAAACCTACCGAGAGTCTAACCGGAGGTATAGGTAATTGGTAGTACTGTAAAACATTCGTCCGAGTGCTGGCTTTGGAAGTAAAGGATAAAGTATTTGCCTCTACGTGGGTATACAGTTATAGAAGCCTCTCTCCAAGGAATGGGTCGCTTGTAGTGGAAAAGGAATAGTGTGTCTTAGCCGGGCACTGTGCTAATATTGCTACAGGTATTTACTTTTGAATTTAGCATTTTTGCTAAGACAGAAGTCCAAGAAATGAAAAACGAGTGCTGCATGTATTTCCAAGTTGAAGTTCCGTTAATTGTGATGCTCCCATCATAATGTGTTGTATATTCACGCACCTAGTGGCTGTGTGTGTAGTGATCTTACACTGCACTTGAGTTTGTTATCACGTTATGCATATTAGTGGGATGGTAATAGCATTCTTGGGTGGTCAGTGCATTTTTATTCCTACAAAACAATACAGATGTTCTGTTACAACCCTTTTTGTTCTCGTGCTAAAACAGTGGTATAGCCGTAAGAATTCTAATTTCGAATTGCAACTTGTTTGGCTTTAGTTTATTTGCTGGGTTTTGAATTTCTGTGGCATGCAGTTACGCTGAAAGTCTGTACACAAGCAGTGCGCTGCTGGATAGAGTAATGTTTTATCTTATGTTTTTAAGCAGTTGGTATGATTTTTTTTCTTCTAGGCTTGCTGCCATTTTGTAGTTAAAGCAGTTATTTGGTGTAATTTTGACTGTAGTTTTACTAGTTAATTTGCATTTGTGTGGTTGACCCGCTATAGATTCAACAAGCTTTCTGTGCAAGTATTCCTTCATTCACCGTTGTGTATTAGTGACATGCTCTTGCCATTCTGCCATGTGAACTGAACACTTTCCAAAGTAATCCTGGAGCTGTACTAAGAGTAAATCCTTAAGTGCACACAGCTAGTGACTGTCTAAAATTTAAAAAAAAAAATGCCCACCAAGTAGCTGAGAATGGTTACTCGGGCCTCTTGAGTTGTAGGAACAGCAAGTGCAGGTATGTATCTTTGCATATGTAGAGCTGTATGAGAAGGATTCCCTTGAGAGATTTTGTCTTCGTTTTTTGATTTCACATTTTGCAAAGGAAGGGAACTCATTGCATGTAGATGTTTCATCCTGTAGATTATGCTGTGCTGCCTGTGCCTCCAAATTATAGCTCATAAGCTTCTTAGTAAGGAGTGAAATGACTCTGATGGTGGTAGTGCATACATCAAGATGTCACTACAAGGGTCTTTTTCCACCTGGGGGGGGGTTCTTGACAGCAAGGAATTTAAGCCACAGGTGTGAGTAGACTTATAGGTTTTGTAGCAGATTAGTTGGTTAAGCCTTGCAGTCCTGATGCGCATGTTGAGTACTTTCTATTTTCTGTCTTGATAGTTTTTGTATAATTTCTCTGTTGGTATCTTCCTTTTTTACCTGGGACATGCTAAGTACGTTTCAGTTTGAATTTTTGCTTTGGGATGTTGTAATGAGTGCTCAGTGTCATCTCTGTTATCTGCAGTCTAAGATGTGACTTGCCAACCAGTTTTGAGGGTGGTTTATCAGCTGATAACACAATGTTGTGAGAAAAGAAAAGCACTAAACTGGCTTGTTGATGCAGTGGTAAAGAGAAATTTATAATGTTAGTGACCAAAGTTTAATTAGTGGACTGTGGCCATATCGTTATTGGTATGTAACTTAAAGTAATGAACGATTGAAAAGTTTGTTTTTCTCATTTGTAATTTGCATATCATGCGACTATGAGCAGGTCACTTATCCAGATAGTGCTCCTAGGTTATCCCTGAAAAGTTGAAATATGAAGGTGAAATCTTTCCATGTCTATTAGGTGCACAGGAAAATAATTTTCTTGGGTGGCGAAAGCCAGGGTACCTTTGGTTAGGCTTATATAGGCCCTAGGGCCAATAGCCTAGTACCTTCCATATGAACCTATGAAATGAGAGAGACCTATTTCAAACGAGAGAGACCTAGCTAACTTTCTTTTTTTCTTTTGCAATGGAGTGTGTCAGTTCCCTTTTTACTGCAATTTGAATGTTACAAGCCTTGCCTACTGCCTAGCTAAATTGGAGTATGTCAATTCAGTTACTTTACGCACGTACAGGAGAAATGTTTTAGGCTTTTATTTTGAAGTAAGTGGTAAAATATATATATAAGTCTACATGTGAAGTCAGTAGGCAGCACGGAAGGATCAGCGTGGTAACTATAAAGATTAATTTTTGTGGGTTACGGTGAAGAATATGGCACATTTTGATTGCTATTTTTTTCTTAGTGATGTTTATAATGCAGATGTAAGCAAAACATGGTGACAGTTGTTCCGCATTGGAACTGACCTCTGTATCTTGTCTTTCAGGGGAGTGTTTACACCCTCCTCCTTTATTTTTTCTAGTAAGTTTAGGAATGGTATACAACTGGTAAGGGTCCTATTTATTGCATTTTCTTCAAGGGACTAACTGTGGCACTAGCATAGTCTCTCTGTTCATGCAACAGTGGAGTAGATTTTCAGAAACATCATGGTTTAAGGTGAGAATAAGGTTTTTGGACTGGATACCAGGTTAGAAGATTATAGACCACTTGCTTAGAAATGGAGCCTTACTTGGCAGAAGATAAGACTTGTGGGGGAGAAGTGAAAACTCATGTGTCATCATTGTGTGTATATGATAGCATCTGTTAACTTGTATGAAATTATGAAGAAATTAAAAATGTCTGTTTGTCCTGGTTGAATACCCAAAGATTGATACTATGTCCTTCCGCTTAGGAATTTCTATTTTGTACCCACAGACAGTATGTACATTTTTTTTAAATGCTGGGTAATGTGACAGTATATATTGTAAATATTGCACCCTATGAACTTAAAAAATGTATCACTCAGCTGCTCCTCTATACAGTCAGAAAAATGTTAGAGGAACATTTGTGTGTTTATAAACATACATGTTGAACTGCATTGTGACTGTAGGGAGTTAGACGTCCTGGCAATTATGATTGAGACCCATGTGTTTCTGAGAGGTGCTAAAGAATAAAATGACACTCATCTGAGTGGACAGTGTATGCCTGGTTACACCTGTGCTTACTGAAGTTGACTTTCACACTGCCTAGTAGAGGTATCACTTCAGGCACTGGTGTTGAAACTTGTTTGACTTTTTTGCATTCTTTATATTTACAGTCTCTAGCATATGTTTCACCTTTTTTAATTTATATAAAGTAGTTAAATGTGTTTGCGGTTCTTTAGAATGTGGTCATTATACTACGTAATTTTAGTTTTCATAAGTAATATCTGCATTTTAAGCCTGTACTGAACTGCTGTCTGGGTACTTTGCTACTGTGAATTTCTTTTTGCAGCATAAAATGAAAAATCAAGAGTAGTTGGCATTGCAGGCATTTGCTTTTATCCGATTGGTGTTTTTGTATATGGAAATATAAAATGGAGCTTTCAGTATTATTAATAATGTAAGCTTTTGTGATCAGATGCTATTCTTCTTTGGTTTATCTTTTGCCAGTATTGCACTAAGTAGAGTTGACATTGTGAAAGGTGTTACGTGTGCTATTTATGTATGGGAAAATAAACTAAGAATCCTTTGTACAGTTTTTGAAGTTTTAAAACAACCTTGGGCATGTTGGTAGTGGATTGCCAAGTTTGTTTGTATTATTACAGGTAGTATACTTGTTTTTGATGCAGAAGGCTATGGGTTCTACTTCCACAGTATGTAGATGGATTGCTGATACTGTACTGTGTTGTATTTTTTACTTTGGCGGAGATACCTAGTAACTATGAACTTATCAGTTTGCAATCCATTCCCTAATGCAATCTCACTAGCTTACTAGCACAAACTCCAGCTATGCCACTGATCAGTAAGCCATGGAAAATGACTTTGAGGTCCTAGCAAACTATAATATTCTTTTGCTAAGATTAGAGTATTGCCTACCATGAAATGCCATACTTTTACCACAAACTCACATACTGCAAGTCATCAAAAACAAAATCCACCGTTAACAGGCCTACTGGTAAACAGACACACTCATTAGTTCAATGTAGTACAACTTAGCCCGCATGGTGGCTCCATCATTAAATATCATTATTTTTAATGAATGGCTATTAGCTGTATTTCTTATTACTTACAGTTTAGCCACATAAGGTTGAGATTTTGTCTAGGCTGCTTGCATTTCTGATAATACTCAGTAGTTGTCTGAGTCAGATAAAGGTTATTACTTGATGACTACTACCTGCATGGAGCTATGTTATATTTTGGCAATTTTTCTGGCTTTTGTCAGTAATGTGTGCAACTTAGATGGGAGGAAGGGCTAAGTGTTATACTATTTTACTGAATTACTGTATTACACAACAGCTGCACAAGGAGATATAATGAGTACCTACGCAACAGGTTATGTGCAGCAATTATCACCTGTGTCTGAGCATGCATACCTTTGCAGTAATGAAAGGCAGGTCATTATCACCTTTGCAATAAGTCAGTTTCAACATAGCACTGAGTCATTATCACTTTTTCAGGTAAAACTAATCAGGAGCTGCACTGTTATTCACACAAGTGAAAGTCGTTATCACACTGATGAATGCACAAGCCAGACTGGGTTTTTTTCTCTGCTTGTAGTCATTGCAATCCACCACCCCCATTCATCAACTACCTAGCCTATGAAACCCCTTATTTTATTTATATATATATATATATATATATATATATATATATATATATATATATATATATATATATATATATAGATAGATATTAGTGTGTGTAACCCACAAAGCAAGAAGGTGAGCTAAAATGCTGTAACTCATCCGTCCAAGAACTTGACAAGTCACCTGCAGTATGTCTCTTTGACATGGTATGCAAAGAGAAATATCCTCATGCTCAAACTGGAAATAAAGCATTAGTATTAGCACTAGTATTAGCAGGGGATGTAGGACTGAAAAATCATAAAACAGGACTTTATGAGCATGAATCTGTTTAATTTACCGAACTGTAAAATATGCCCCCAAGCACCATCATTCATGAATATTAGAAACCTGTTCCTCCTTCCTCTGTAGGATGTTTTTCTGGGACAGGAGCAAGGAGCTGGCCCAGCCAAGGATGCACGGCCTGCTTGCAGGGGAGACAAGTCTATAAAGAGAGGAAAGGTCATGAACTCAGTTGTATATACTGCAGCAATCAGTTCCCATACCCAGAGGTCGTTGGTTAGACTGAAGCAATGCTACCCAAACCGGGCTAGTCTCTCTGTCTCTCTCTCTGTCTCTCTCTCTCTCTCTGTCTCTCTCTCTCTCTGTCTCTCTCTCTCTGTCTCTCTCTCTCTGTCTCTCTCTCTCTCTCTCTCTCTCTCTCTGTCTCTCTCTCTCTCTCTCTCTCTCTCTGTCTCTCTCTCTCTCTGTCTCTCTCTCTCTCTGTCTCTCTCTCTCTGTCTCTCTCTCTCTCTGTCTCTCTCTCTCTCTCTCTCTGTCTCTCTCTCTCTCTGTCTCTCTCTCTCTCTCTCTCTCTCTCTCTCTCTCTCTCTCTGTCTCTGTCTCTCTGTCTCTCTGTCTCTCTCTCTCTCTCTCTCTCGACATCACACCCCTCAGTGAAGATGCCATCTGCTAAGAAGTCAACCGACATTTACTTGGGCGAGGATACTGATTCTGACAGTAGTACCAATGGGTCTAAAATGGAATTGGACCTTGATTCACAACGTAAGGCAAACCAGAGTGAGGATGACGATTATGATGCCGATGATCATATTCCACTGGCACGTCTGCGTGAGAAGGCCATTACTGCTGATAAAGATGATGCCCCTGTCCCAGCAATTCCTGACAGACCCCTACCCTCTACCCCCAACCTCACCACTCTTGATGAAACTGACCACGACAGTGAGGATGACATGCCACTAGCCCAACTAAGATATGATGGCACACACAATCGTGGTCATCAACTTGAATCAGATTTTGACACAGAGGATGAATTGCCTCTGAGTTACGGCAAGGACCTGGCCTGACCGGACCTTTGCAGTCCTCCATCGTCCAAGCCAGGCCTAGTGCTGAAGGGGAAGTGGATATGCTTCCTGCTATACATGAGCTCAGGCGTAGTCCACAGCAGGTTGATTCAGATGTAGAAAGTCCACTGGATCTGAGCCGAAGTAGTTCCTTGTCAAGCAAGGATCTGAGTGTGCCGCAGCATGGAATTTGTGCAAGTACTCCACTCAGAAGTCAGTACAAACCAGTGGGTAATGTAACTGATCACAGGGTACCAAATGTTAACCACCCAGTAGTTTTGGTTCAAAACTGTGGGAGGCTAATGAAAGTCACGGCGATCATGCCAACCACGAAACTTATCGTGGGAGAAACGGCTAACACCAGTTCACACAGATGACTTTGTGTGTCCAGTCGGCCCAGTCACCAACCTGGACTCAGACAGCACAGAGGTGGATTTCCTCAATTTGATGTTCCCAGAGGAACTGTACTCACTTATTGCTGATGAAACTAACCGCTATGCTGCACAGAGGCAGGCTGTTAGCAGGCAAGGTGGATAAGCGGTGGAGTCCTGTTTGTCTTGGAGACATACGCACATTTCTAGGTGTCAGAATATACATGTCTATTGTGCATGTTCCAGAATACAGGCAGTACTGGGAAACACACCATCTGTATGGTCATTTCCCAATAGCTGAGTACATGACCCGGGAGAGGTTTGAAAAAATTCAGCAGTATTTTCACTGCAATGACAAAAACCTCAGACGACCACAGGGCTGTGTGGGTCATGACAAGCTCCATCATGTACGGCCAATACAGGATGCCATGCTTCATGCATGTAGGTCACAATATAATGTGCATCGTGAGGTGGCAGCAGATGAAGCCATGGTTGGCTTCCGTGGACGTCTGACATTTAGACAGTTTATGCCTGGCAAGCCGGAGAGGTATGGCATTAAGGTATGGGTGCTGGCTGACACACATAATGGTTATGTGCATGAATTCCAGGTATACACTGGAAAGGCAGAGCAGACCACAGAGGTTGGACTGGCACACCGAGTTGTGGTCGACCTAACACGTGGGCTGATTGGAAAGAAGCATCACATTTACTTTGACAACTTCTTCTCCTCTGTCCCTCTGGCACAGCAACTGCTGCAGGATGGTCTGTACTGCTGTGGAACCATGCGCACCAATAGGTCTGGATGGCCTGTAACATTCAACCGACAAGCCATTGGTAAAGCACCTCGAGGGTTCTACAAGCAGTTGCAGAGTGGACCATTGCTTGCAACTGAATGGAAGGATAGCAACCCAGTATTTCTGCTGTCAACTAATAGTAACCCAACCTTGACAGTCTCCAGCACACGCAGGAGACAGCACGATGGAACAAAAGCTGCAGTGCCATGTCCACCAGTTGTAAACATGTACAACACATACATGAATGGGGTGGACCAAGCAGATCAGCTCAGGACGCAGTATCCAACTGCTCGAAAGGCAAGGAAATGGTGGCTGTACTTGTTCTGGTTCCTATGGGATGTGGCCATAGTGAATGCTTACATTTTATTCTGTGAGAGTGCCAGCCACCGGCAGCTTTCACGTTCTGGCCGTGTTATTGCATCAAGCCAGTTACAATTTAGAAGAAACCTAGGCATGCACCTCCTGGCCACCTACAAGAAAAGGAAAAGATGCATAGAGATTACAGTCCCAGAGCGCATGACACGATTTGAACAAGGCTCACACTTTCCAGTGAAATGGCGGAAGGCACGATGCAAAAACTGTGCCAGCAAGGGTAAACGTGCTGAACCATCATGGGGATGCCCGACCTGCAAGATTAACCTATGCATGGAATGCTTTGGTGAGTACCATGGCCATAAGAGTCTAGCAGACTGCTGACAGCAGTAAGATGTGCAGAGCACACAGTTACAACATTGTTGTGACCAGGCTGTTACTATGTAGGTGAGGGCATGTAGGTCAGGACAGCAATTTGTGAGTTACTTCAGTCAGTCATCCCTTAGGTCCATTGCTGAATGGGCACATGTAAAGAGAAAAGGCAGAGGTAAGGCAGACTGCTGACATTGAAGGAGGTCATGAGACCATAGTGCTATCAGCAGTCTGAGTGGGCAGCCAGCACAGCTATGGGACACTATATCTGGAGCCCCATGCCTGTCCTTGGCATATTAGTGGAGCGGTGGTCCTTACCCTGCTTTTTCTCTTTACATGTGCCCTTTGTGCCCCCTTGTCAGTGTCCACCCATGCTTTATTTCAGATAAGGTAAGACTGTCTTCTGCTGTTCTGGGAGTCACTAAAAAGGGAGCAGCCCAAGCCTTAAGCTGTCCCATCTCAGAATGTTGTGTTGGTGGATGCATCACAGCGGGAATACCCAGCCAGCATGGATCTTGTGATCCACCTGGATCGCAGTTGGGAACTTGGAGACTCTATAGCACAGTCCCATAGTGCTGCTGTCCTAGGTAAGCATGGGCTTGGGTGTGCCACTGTGATGTCATGATTCCCTCCGGGAAAGGACACATGCAAAAAGACACAGCCTGGGTCAGTCTTGGTCTTTTTACATGTTGCATTGATGTAGCTTTCCACTCAGTCTCCCTCCCTTCATGTGTAGTAAATGTATGTAGGTCAGGACAGCAATTAGTGAGTTACTTCAGTCCCTCATCCCTTAGGTCCATTGCTGAATGGGCACATGTAAAGAGAAAAGGCAGAGGCAAGGCAGACTTCTGACATTGAAGGAGGTCATGAGACCATAGTGCTATCAGCAGTCTGAGTGGGCAGCCAGCACAGCTATGGGACACTACAGATAACCAACATCTGGAGCCCCATGCCTGTCCTTGGCATATTAGTGGAGCGGTGGTCCTTACCCTGTTTTTTCTTTTTACATGTGCCCTTTCTGTGCACCCTTGTCAGTGTCCACCCATGCTTTATTTCAGATAAGGTAAGACTGTCTTCTGTCTTCGGCATCACCGCGGAAGATGTTCACCTGTTCAGAACGGAAGATTCACCTGAGGAGGGCATTGCGTTGTTCTTGACCAACCTCCACAATGGCATGAGGACACCCATGCAAGATTGTTAACATGCAGCTTGTGAGAAGAATGGAAAACACCCATGACCAAGTCGGACCAACATAGTAAAACAGTATTATGAAATGTGTTGTGTAAATTTCATTTCTCTTAGCTTGGCAAATGACTCTTATGGACATTTTTTTTTTTTTCATCTTTTGGCAAATAACTTTGCGAGGGAGCATCTGAATGTGCCAAGTAATATCTCATTCTGAAGAAAGTATTGCTGGTTCCAATATGGTAAAATAATTGTGCTTGTATGTTTGACACGTGCAGATATCAAAGTTTGTTTGGTACTTACGGTTATGGAAATGATTAATTTTTTCATATTTTGGTAAATAACTTTGAAAGGGAGCATCTGAATGTGCCAAGTAATATCTCATTTTGAAGACAGTATTGCTGGTTCTAACATGGTAAAAGAATTGTGCCTGTATGTGACATGTGCAGATATCAAAGTTTGTTTCGGACTTAGGTTATGGAAATTATGATTTTTATTTTCATATTTTACTAAATAACTTTGCAATGGAGCATCTGAATGTGCTAAATAATACCTCATTTTGAAAAGATTATTTATACTTCTAACATGGTAAAAGAACTGGGCCTGTATGTTGTACACATGTGCAGACATCAATGTTTGTTTCGGATGTAGGTTATGGAAATTATGATTTTTTTTTCATATTTTGGTAAATAACTTTGCAAGGGAGCATCTGAAGGTGCTAAGTAATACCTCATTTTGAAGACAGCACTGATAGGTCTAACATGGTAAAAAATGGTGCCTGTCTGTTGTACACATGTGCATATATCAAAGTTTGTTTCGGACTTAGGTTATGGAAATTATGATTTTTTTTTCATATTTTGGCAAATAACTTTTGCAAGGGAGCATCTGAATGCGCTAAGTAATACCTCATTTTGAAAAGATTATTTATAGTTCTAACATGGTAAAAGAATGGTGCTTGTATGTTGTACTCATAGGCAGATATCAAAGTTTGTTTGGAATTAGGTTATGGAAATTATGATTTTTTTTCATATTTTGGTAAATAACTTTGCAAGGGAGCATGTCAGTGTGCCAAGTAATACCTCATTTTGAAGACAGTGTTACTCCTTACAACATGGTAAAAGAACTATGTCTGTGCACTCTACACATGTACAGATATCAGTTTGTTTAGTCTTGTACGATTATGAAAATTATACATTTACAATACTTTTCATTATTATGCCCATATCTTTGCAAGGGAGCATGGTGATCACACAAATGATGCATCATTTTGAAGCTGACATTCAGCTGCACAATTTTTACACTGATATGTAGGCTCTGTCTGTTACAGGTGATGAGATATTATGCTTTGTTTATTTTTCAATTATGAAAAAATATATTAATCATATTTCTGTGAATATCTCAAGAAAGGAACATCACACAGTAATGGTTAAGGTATCATTTTAAAGCTGACATTCATATTAACAAATTACATTCAAATTGTATGGGTCTGCATGGTACATTGACCAAGATATTGTGCTTTGTTTTTCCAAAAAGGTAAAAAATATGCACAATATCAGCATTCCTTGCCAAATATTTAATAATGACTTTGATATACACTATCAACATTTACACTGTTGGAAAGGTCAGTGTCTGCTGAACAACTTTCGTGTTTACATTTTTAGTCTAGCTCTTATAGTTAAAGAGTTATGAACACTTGTTTTCTGTATGGTTTTACAAATGGATTTTCTGAAAATGAGCTCAGGCTGCACTGTTGTTCCTATGGTGGAATTAAGCAGGCAGCTTTTCCTGAGCTGCTCCTGAGTGAATGAGTTAATGAATTTAAGCTTCTTTGCAAGCTTTTCGTCAGTTTAAAATTCACCAACTTCCTCAGAAACACTGAAAGCATAAAACGGAAACAACGTCACTTAAAACACCACTCATTTAAATACCCTATCATATTGATTAAAGCAATAAAACAAATTAACAATGTACAAAAACGCTAGAAATATTTAGAAAAAAACGTTGAAATGCCACTGTATAAAAGTATGAAAAAACATGAAACATGATGCCCTCGTACTAAGTACAGTATATCTTACTTCTGCTTAAAATGAAAATATATAATTAAAAATCATTATAAAAATCGCAACACGCAAGTCCATGATGTCCCACTAGTTAAATCTAATAGTATTCTATTGAACAATAAATACATAATCCCTAATACTGATGAAATTGAGAAAGTGAAAACAACAATAAAATGAAATAGAATAAATAATACTACGCCCTATCTCATGAGGCTCCTTAATCTCAATATGCAAGAAATAGACAACCTATCGTTGATACCCGGGTAGTGGCAGGCATCCAATCTTAGTTGCCATAGCAGCTCTTCCTTCTAAAATGAGAGAATCAACGGCACCCCTGCCATCCGATCTAACATGATCAATGATAGTAAATGAGAAAAGGTGGGAAGGATTTTCCTTTACATGTTTTGCCAATGCATTTTCTACCTTACCTTTTCTAATTGCGTATGTATGTTCATAGATACGCTCATTTAGTTTTCTATCGGTCTTGCCGATATAGAAAACTGGGCAATGAGAACACCGGGCTAAATAAATAACTCCTGAACTGGTACAGTTGAATCTACCTTGAATAGTATATCTAAACTCTGATGACAAAAGATGAGCCCACCATAATAAACTTACAATACCGGCACATGTTACATTTATACATGCCAGATCTTGCCAATGTAGGCTCATACTGGGACTCAAGATATTTTTTTAGGTTTTTACCCCTCCTGAATGTTATTTTGGGGAATTCCCTTGCAGTTGCTCTACACAGCCCATCTTGCATGAGATAACTCCAATTCTTATAAATAATATCCTTTACATCCACATTATATGTGAGAATAAGGCTATAGGGGTGGATTATCTTGCTAGCTTTAACAGCTGGACTTGTATTCTCACTGGTATTGGAAGAATTTAATATGGGAAGATAAAAACCTGACGCCCGCTTATTATGGACTTTACAAACCAAGTCCAAAATTAGATCAGCTGGGTACCCTCTCCTTAAGAAAAGACTCTCCATGAATTTACATTCATTAACCAAATCACTATCTCGAGTCACCACTCTCACAGCCCTCATGAGTTGCCCCTTAATGATTGATTTCTTTTGAGAAAAAGGGTGACAACTGCTAAATTGCAGGTAGCTGTTAGAGAATGTTTCTTTGCAATGTATTCTAGCTATGTAACAATTAGTTTCCCTCTCTTTGGAAAGATCAACATCCAAATAAGAAATTCTGTCACTTTCCACATTGAAAGTGAATTTTAAGAAATCAGTAGAAGAGTTGAAGTGATTTAAAAGTAGATCCACTGTAGTTATTTCACCTTTTAGGATAATAAAACTATCATCCAAAAAGCGTGTACATAACAATACCTTTTCCTGAAACAGAGGATATGTAAATACATATTCCCTCTCCCAAAATGCCATCACCAAGTTCGCTACACTAGCACCGCATGGAGAACCCATAGGTACCCCGATTTTCTGTAAATAGTATTTGTTGTTAAAGGATACATAATTGTTGGATAAAATTATATCCAGCAATTCGCTGACCAATTGTATTTCCTCCTTGGGTGCTCCTTTAACATTCATCAAAGTCGGAATCCAATCCATTGCCACTGTATGAGGGATAGAAGAATATAAATCCCTCACATCTATAGTTAAAAAATAACTATCAGCTCTGTAAGGGGTTTGATTTACTCTTGACAGAAATGAGTCCTTTGAAATCTGAACTTCACTCGCTACATATTTCTTCAAAATAGAATCAACCACCTTAGCCCCTGCATAGGTTATGCTCCCTCTAGCACTAACCAACAGGCGCATAGGGGGGTCTTCAAGCTTTGTGAATTTTAGAACCGAAAATTATAGGAATTTTAGGCGCTGGTATAGATATGCAATTAAATAAATGTAGATCTATTGTATTATTAATAAACATATCGTTACAATAACCTGCAATTCTAGCAATGCCTATATTTAACTCACTTAGATATTTCCTTGTAAGTATCAGTAGTCAAAATATCCTCCATTCTCCTGATATAATCACATTGGTTCATCACTACCAAGGCTCCCCCATTATCAGGTGCCATGACTAACTGGTGCTTTACAAAGAAGATCCAAAAGATCTTTGTCTTACTGATATTAAACGTTACATCATGGGATAAAGAGGATTGGCATAACAGATGATGGATGTCCAGTTCACAAATCTGTTCGAACACTTCAAGTGATGGACATAGAGGATTATAGGTACTAGGGATGTTAAAAACACCCAAATCTCTAGAACCCTGGCCCAACAAGAAGAGCAAATTTAACTTTGACAAATAACTTCAATTCCAGTAAAGTTTTAGGCAGATCCGACCTTTTAGTAGGGACGAAATTGAGGACCTTGGCTAATAATTCCACCAGTTCTCTGGAAAAATGAAAGTCAGAAAAGATATAGATGTTGAAGTCCGAATCAGCGTTGGTAGTAATAACGAGTGTCTTTCTAGAAAGCTGGACTTCTACATCCTGGGACTCATCTAATTCCTCCTGTTCCTGGATTTTTTCCTGGTCTTCCGGCCCTGGTAGGAGGAATGATGAGAGGCTGAATTCTGAAAGTTTGACTGGTCTGCCTCCTGGACAGTAAAAGAACCTCGTTGTTGTTGAGCCAAACGATCACTCCATCGAATTTCCTCTCCAGGTGATGAATTATCGGACTCCCCTTGGATGGTGACACTGGAATTTGCCCTCTCTTCCATGATGGGGTTCCTAGTTCTTCCCAAATTACATACACTGGAAGCCAAATAATTACCTTGTGAAGGGGGCGGTTTAGGATATGCCGTACCCTCCCCATAGGCTTTAATGTCCCTTTTGAGTTTTTTTTATTTTGTTAGCTGTGATTTTATTGATATATTGGTCTATACTGTTAAATGACCTCTCATATTCAAAGAGGTAACGATGGAAATTCAAGTCGTTCTTGATTTCCACATCCAAATTGGTTATTTCTTCAGTTAAAATATCAGCCGCCTGTTGGTAATGGTCTTTAATCAAGTCCAACAGTTCAAAACCATGCCCGTCGAACAACTGTATCAAGTCTGAATGGAACGTGGATCCCTCCACCAACCCTGTAGGGTATTGCCAGGACCCAAGACCTTTGGGGACCACTTTAGCTAGTTTACACTCATTGAAATAAGCCACTTCCAGCTGAATTTTAAACTGACGAAATGCTCGCAAAGAAGCTTAAGTTCATTAATAAAGCCTGTTATTCCAGTGTTACTTGTCTCTTTACTGGATGTTTTTGAGGAGCGAAGGAGTGTAGTTTCCTTATTTTGGTACAGAGTCTGTGCATGTACTTGGTTCGTTGAAGTGTTTTGTTTTGAGATGGATACTACTCCTTTACTGCCTTCTGGTACTGCTTCGGAGGATACAACTCCTAGTTTAACTCGACTAGTGGAACTTTTGACCCAAAAGGTAAATACCTTATCAGACCATTTCAACGGCTTTATGGAGTCCCAAGGGAGCCCTGAAGCGAGCATCACAATTCCGCCACCAGATACGAATGTTTCTGGAGACAACCAGGACAGAGTTCATTCTACTAGGCAACCAGGCAATTTGGAAGAGAACGGCCCTCTCAATGGCAGTACAGGTGGAGCTAACCGACTGGAAGGTCTTAATCCAGTACCCAGTGTGGGCATACAAGGTGAAAACATGCAGAACACATATTCCAGGTGAAGTGTTCCACTATATTCTAATATTGCTGCTGGTTCTACTGTCAACTATCAGTCAGAGTCATTTAATCTTACTATGTGGCTCAGTTGCCCAGTTTCCTTACAGGATAATCAAGGGTTAACTACAGAGACTTCAGGTATGTCCAAATTTATAGATCTGCCATCTAAATTGAATATGTTCAATCAGAGCCTGATGAAATTGAGAAAGATTAAGCTGGAAGTGGCTTATTTCAATGAGTGTAAACTAGCTAAAGTGGTCTCCAAAGGTCTTAGGTCCTGGCAATACCCTACAGGGTTGGTGGAGGGATCCACTTTCCATTCAGACTTGATACAGTTGTTCAACAGGCATGGTTTTGAACTGCTGGACTTGATTAAAGACCATTACCAACAGGCGGCTGATATTTTAACTGAAGAAATAACCAATTTGGATGTGGAAATCAAGAACGATTTGAATTTCCATCGTTACCTCTTCGAATATGAGAGGTCATTCAACAGTATAGACCAATATATCAATAAGGTCACAGCTAACAAAATAAAAAAAACTCAAAAGGGACATTAAAGCCTATGGGGAGGGTACGGCATATCCTAAACCGCCCCCTTCACAAGGTAATTATTTGGCTTCCAGTGTGTGTAATTTGGGAAGAACTAGGAACCCCATCATGGAAGAGAGAGCAAATTCCAGTGTCACCATCCAAGGGGAGTCCGATAATTCATCACCTGGAGAGGAAATTCGACGGAGTGATCATTTGGCTCAACAACAGCGAGCTTTTTACTGTCCAGGAGACAGACCAGTCAAATTTTTAGAATTCAGCCTCTCATCATTCCTCCTACCAGGGCCGGAAGACCAGGAACAAATCCAGGAACAGGAGGAATTAGATGAGTCCCAGGATGTAGAAGTCCAGCTTTCTAGAAAGATGCTCGTTATTACTACCAACGCTGATTCGGACTTCAACATCTACAACTTTGACTTTCATTTTTCCAGTAAACTGGTGGAATTATTAGCCAAGGACCTCAATTTCGACCCTACTAAAAGGGTGGATCTGCCTAAAACTTTACTGGAAATGAAGTTAATTTGTCAGAAAGTTAAATCTGCTCTCCTTGTTGGGCCAGGGTTCTAGAGATTTGGGTGTTTTTAACATCCCTAGTACCTATAATCCTCCTTTATGTCCATCACTTGAAGTGTTCGAACAGATTCGTGAACTGGACATCTGTCATCTATTATGCCAACCCTCTTTATCCCATGATGTAACGTTTAATATCAGTAAGACAGAAAGAGATCTTTTGGATCTTCTTTGTAAAGCACCAGTTAGAGTCATGGCACCTGATAATGGGGAGGCTTGGTAGTGATGAACCAATGTGATTATATCAGGAGAATGGAGGATATTTTGACTACTGATACTTACAAGGAAATATCTAAGAACGAGTTAAATATAGGCATTGCTAGAATTGCAGGTTATTATAACGATAGGTTTATTAATAATACAATAGATCTACATTTATTTAATTACATATCTATACCAGCGCCTAAAATTCCTATAATTTTCGGTTCTCCTAAAATTCACAAAAAGCTTGAAGACCCCCCCTATGCGCCTGTTGGTTAGTGCTAGAGGGAGCATAACCTACACAGGGGCTAAGGTGGAGGATTCTATTTTGAAGAAATATGTAGCGAGTGAAGTTCAGATTTCAAAGGACTCTTGGTCATTTCTGTCAAGAGTAAATCAAACCCCTTACAGAGCTGATAGTTATTTTTTAACTATAGATGTGAGGGATTTATATTATTCTATCCCTCATACAGTGGCACTGGATTGGATTCTGACTTTGATGAATGTTAAAGGAGCACCCAAGGAGGAAATACAATTGGTCAGTGAATTGCTGGATATAATTTTATCCAACAATTATGTATCCTTTAACAACAAATACTATTTACAGAAAATCGGGGTACCTATGGGTTCTCCATGCGGTGCTAGTGTAGCGAACTTGGTGATGGTATTTTGGGATAGGGAATATGTATTTATATATCCTCTGTTTCAGGAAAAGGTATTGTTATATACACGGTTTTTGGATGATATTTTTATCATCCTAAAAGGTGAAATAACTACAGTGGATCTACTTTTAAATCACTTCAACTCTTCTACTGATTTCTTAAAATTCACTTTCAACGTGGAAAGTGACAGAATTTCTTATCTGGATGTTGATCTTTCCAAAGAGAGGGAAACTAATCGTTACATAGCTAGAATACACCATAAAGAAACATTCTTTAACAGCTACCTGCAATTTAGCAGTTGTCACCCTTTTTCTCAAAAGAAATCGATCATTAAGGGGCAACTGGTGAGGGCTGCGAGAATGGTGACTCGAGATAGTGATTTTGTTAATGAATGTAAATTCATGGAGTCTTTTCTTAAGGAGAGGGTACCCGGCTGATCTAATTGGTTTGTGAAGTCCATAATAAGCGGGCGTCAGGTTTTTATCTTCCCATATTAAATTCTAACAATACCAGTGAGAATACAAGTCCAGCTGTTAAAGCTAGCAAGATAATCCACCCCTATAGCCTTATTCTCACAATGTGGATGTAAAGGATATTATTTATAAGAATTGGAGTTCTCATGCAAGATGGGCTGTGTAGAGCAACTGCAAGGGAATTCCCCAAAATAACATTCAGGAGGGGTAAAAACCTAAAAAATATCTTAGAGTCCCAGTATGAGCCTACGTTGGCAAGATCTGGCATGTACAAATGTAACGTGCCGGTATTGTAAGTTTATTATGGTGGGCTCATCTTTTGTCATCAGACAGTTTAGATATACTATTCGAGGTAGATTCAACTGTACCAGTTCAGGAGTTGTTTAGCCTGGTGTTCTCATTGCCCAGTTTTCTATATCGGCAAGACCGACAGAAAACTAAATGAGCGTATCTATGAACATACATACACAATTAGAAAAGGTAAGGTAGAAAATGCATTGGCAAAACATGTAAAGGAAAATCCTTCCCACCTTTTCTCATTTACTATCATTGATCATGTTAGATCAGATGGCAGGGGTGCCGTTGATTCTCTCATTTTAGAAGGAAGAGCTGCTATGGCAACTAAGATTGGATGCCTGCCACTACCCGGGTATCAACGATAGGTTGTCTATTTCTTGCATATTGAGATTAAAGAGCCTCATGAGATAGAATAAATAATACTATTTCATTTTATTGTTGTTTTCACTCTCAATTTCATCAGTATTAGGGATTATATATTTATTGTTCAATAGAATATTATTAGATTTAACTAGTGGGACATCATGGACTCACGTGCTGCGATTTTTATAATGATTTATAATTATATATTTTCATTTTAAGCAGAAGTAAGATATACTGTACTTAGTACGAGGGAATCATGTTTCATACTTTTATACAGTGGCATTTCAATGTTTTTAAATATTTCTAGAGTTTTTATACGTTGTTAATATTGCTTTAATCAGTATGAAAGGGTATTTAAATGAGTGGTGTTTTAAGTGATGTTTCCGTTTTATGCTTTCAGTGCTTCTGAGGAAGTTGGTGAATTTTAAAATGACGAAAAGCTTGCAAAGAATCTTAAGTTCATTAATAAAGTCTGTTATTCCAGTGTTACCGGTCTCTTTACTGGATATTTTTGAGGAGCGAAGGAGTGTAGTTTCCTTATTTTGGTGAAGGGTGGAGGCAGTTAAGGAGCATCAAGGCTAGCAATGAGGCTCTGTAAGACTGCTGTGGCAAATCCAGCTCTGGATTTAGAAAAGATAGGTAAGTGGTAATGCTTGGTGAAGGTATGTACAGAGCTCCAGTTGCAGCTTCCAGGATGCCCCTGGTAGGGACTCCTCTGAGAAAATCAATAGAGGTAGATAGATGCAGCCCTGGTGGAATGTGTTCTTATCCCCTGTAGGGTAGGTTTTCCATGGTGCTTGTAGCAGAAATGGATGCAATGTACTATCCATTTGGAAATGGTTTGCTTTGAAATGGCCTTCCCCTCTGCCCCTGCAACAAAGCTGATAGCAGCTGATCAGATTTTCTGAGAGGCTTAGTCCTGTCCAGATGGAATGTAAGCTGTCTGTGCACATCCAGGGAATGCAATATCCTTTCCCATTTATTCTGGGGATTAGGGAAGAAAGTAGGCAAATTAATGGACTGGTTCAAAGCCACACTAGATACCACCTTGGGCATACATGATGGGTTAGTCCTGAGGGAAACCCTGTCCGCATGGAAGATAATGAAGGGTTCCACTGCCATAAGGGCCTGCAGTTCAGACACTCTTCTTGCAGAAGTGATGGCTAGAAGTAAAGCTGTTTTCCAAGAAAGAAATTTCTACTCTGCTGTAGCAGCTGGTTAAAAGGGGGGGGGGGGGTTGAGTTTCTCCAACACAAAGTTTAGGTCCCAGGCTGGAGTGGGAGCTCTCCTGGGGGGGTCTTAACTTTTTGGCCCCTCTAATGAATTGTTTTAGCAGTGGATGAGAGAAGAGGGGTGGCTCAGTATTATAATGTGCTAATACGGCTGAGGCATGAATCTTAATTGATGAGAAAGATAGGCCCTTGTGGAGCATTTCAGTTACATAATCTAGAATACGAGGTAAACTTGGCACTGTTGTGCCCATCCTTTGAGACTGGCTCCAGAAACAGTACCTTTTCCACTTTTCTGAATAGGATTTTCTAGTACTAGGCCTCCTTGCCTCAAAAATGACATCTAGCACCTGCTTACTGAGGGTTGCTAGAAGTGAGTTCAGGGGATTAGCCAGGCTGCAAGGTTCAGGGTTTGAAGTGGAGGGTGCAGAATCCGGCCCGCGTGCTGGGACAGCAGGGAAGGAGTCTGAGGCAGGTGCCATGGTTGTAGCACTGTCAGACTGCGCAAAACGGGATACCAGTGCTGGCGTGGCCATTCCGGTGCAATCAAAATTGTCCTTGGCTTGTCCTGTTTGATCTTTAGTAGGACATTCGAGAGGACAGGCAGAGGGGGAAAGGCATAAACTGAGAGGCCTTCCCAGGTAAAGGACAGGGCATCCACTTTCCAAGCTTGACAGTGGGGAGTTCTGGTGCAGTATTTTATCAATTGGTGGTTCTGAGGGGAGGCAAACAGGTCTACCTCTGGAGTCCCCCATTTGTTCAAGAGCTTGAATATTTTGGGTTCCAGTTTCCATTCATGTGGGTCCAAGAGATTTCTGCTCAAGTCATCTGCCAGTGAATTTAGTTTGCCTCGCAGAAACCAAGCTTGTAGGTTCACTTGATTGCTCAAGGTAGTGTTCCACAGAGCCATGGCTAGTCTGCAGAGTGGGTAGGAATGGGTCCCCCCCGCTTGTTTATGTACCACATAACTGTCCCCCGCTTGTTTACGTACCACATAACTGTGATATTGTCTGTCTTTACCAATAGTTGTCCTGGAAGAATAAGGTCTTTGAAGGCTGTCACAGCATGCTGTACAGCTAACATTTCTTTTTGACTGATATGCAGGTGCATCTGTATTGGGTTCCATTTGTCCTGAATGCACTGCCCTGCCCTGCCATGTGAGCCCCTCATGCATAGTCTGATGCATCTGTTGTTAGGGTTTGGGAGGCAGGGGGTAGAATGAAAGGAAGTCCCTTGTGGTGGTTGCAGGCCTCTGCCCACTAAAGAAACTCTGCCCTTAGGCAAGGGATGATAGGAATCATTGTTTCCAGGTCCTGAAAATACTGACACCATAGACTTAGATACCACTGAAGTTTCCTTATATGCAGTCTTGCATATGGAATTAACATAATTCAAGAGGCCATGGAACCCCAGGGCTTGCAGGATTTTCCTTGCAGATGGCCAGTAGATTGAAGTAGGTCATCAAATATACTTGTTTCTCTGGAGTGAGGAATTCCATCTGGGGAAGTTGTGTTCAAGCTTTCGCCCAGGAATAAAATCTGTTGGCAGGGTACTAGGTGTGATTTCTTCTCGTTGATGGTGTACCCCAGTGAAGTTAGAAGTCGCTATTACAGCACCTGGCATTTGTAAAGAAAGCCCTAACTCTCTGCCTGAATCAGGCAATCGTCCAAATATGGAAACATCTGAACATTTCTCTGCCTGCAAAATGCAATGGCTGGAGCTAGACACTTTGTGAATACCCTGGGTGTAGTAGATAAACCAAAGGAAAGTGCAGAGAACTGATAGTGCATGGCACCTGCCCTGAAGCGTAGGTATTTCCTGCAAGATTCCCTTATTGGGATGTGCAGATAAGCTTCTTTTAAGCCTAGGGTTGCCAGCCAGGCATCCTTGGCTAGCATAGGAAGAAGATGTTGAAGAGTTAGCATTTTGAATTTTGGAACCACCAGAAAGGTGTTTTGGAAATATAGTTCCAGGATAGGACGCCAGGAGCTTTCTTCTCTGGAAACCAGGAATAGTCTTGAATAGAAACCTTGTCCCCTTTGTTCTGCTGGGACAGGTTGAATAGCACTGATGCTGAGGAGAGAGAGAGAGAACTTGTTTTTGGGCCTTCGCCCACTAGTTTCGGGGGAGATCTGGCCATCCTCTTGGGGATGGGAGAGAGTGGAAGTGGAATCTATATGCTAGGGAAACTATGTTTAAAATCCATTTGTCTTGGGTAATGAATTCCCAGTTTTTTGCATGCAGGGCGAGCTTTCCTCCTAAAGGTGCAAGTAGTTGAACAAGGCTTGAAAGAGTTAAGGATAAGTCATTGTGCAATTTTGCCATGGGGGGGTGGCTTACTACTCCCTGGTTTGGAAGTGGGAGCCCCCACTGCTTAGATCTGTGCATAGCCTGAGACTGAACTCTTGGTGGTCTGCTGCTCCTGGATTTTCGACTGAGAAGGCCTGAAAGGGACTGGAAAGGACCAGTTCTTTGAAGGCCAGTGCCTACTGAATCTAGGTGGCTGTACTTGTAAGAAATCTTTAACAGTTTGTATAGATTTAGCTTTTTCCGCCATTCTTTTGAGGACGTCTTCCGCTTTGTTGCCAAAAAGGTGGTCTTGGTTTAAGGGTGCATTCAGTAATTTACCTTTAACATGGTCTGGCAAGTTTTGTTCCTTAAGCCAAGCATGCCTTATAAGTACAGACCCAGTGACAGCAGCCCTGCAAGATGCTTCTAAAGCATCAAAACCACATTGCAAAGTATGTTTACCAACTTGGTCAGCAGAATGCATTAACTCTTGTAAATCTTTGTGTTCAGCACAGTCAGGAATTAACAACATTTTCTGTTTAAGTAACCCCATAATATGTTGCTGATACTTTAACATATGAAACTGGCAATTTAAAGCCCTAATGGCCAGAGTAGGAGAGGTATATACCTTCTTACCCCATCTGTCTAAAGCCCTAGAATCCCTGTCAGCAGGGGTAGGATTCTTGGCAGTAGCAGCCTTAATACTTTTAGATCCTTGGGAAATCGTCTCTGGATCCCCAGTAGGATTTTTGAAGAGGAATTTGTGAGAGTCAGGTACTCTATAGTACCTGTCAGATTTCCTGGGAGCTGGAGGCAAAGTGTCTGGGGTAAGGCTGGATTCCAGAAAAACATCTACAATCTCCAGAACAGGAGGGATAGCTATAGGCCTGTGCTGAGGCATGTTTAAGAATTCCCCAAATCTCTTTTTGGACTGTGAAATGTTCCCTAAGGGTATGCAATGTTTCATCAAATGAAAAATCCTCTGTAGGGGAAGCAGAGGAAATGGAATCCTCTGCATCAGAATCCTCATAAGTAGACAAGAGTAAATCCTGGTAGTCAGAAAGAATAGAAATATCAGATTCTTGAGCAGAAGAATCAGAAGGAAAATCAGTTCTAGGTCTGTTAGAGGGGAAAGGCTGGCTTCCCCTAATTAAGGTAATAAGGTCTTCAGCCATTCTAATCATTTGTTTTTGAGGCATGTGGGCCTGAGAATTAGCTTTGGTCGTCGGTTTTCTAGGCGTAGTGTGAGCTTTAGGCGTGAGGAATTCAGCATTTTTAGCTTGAAACAAAGTCGTCTGTTTAATATGAAAATCCGTAGGCCTGAATACACCCTCAGAAGCCAGTGCCTGCACAGCGGCTCTGGACCCATCCAAGGTAGAGACATCCGCAGGTTCCATAGTCTAAGAAGCATCTTCCAGCATACCGGACTCCGAATGGGTCTCAGCAGAGGCCTGCAAATCTGTAGAAGTGGATATCAGGGGCTGCAAAAGCGCCTCACTGAGTACTGGCGACTAGCTTAACGGAAGCATCATTAGCAGTTTTGGACCTATGCGGTCTGTCTGTCTTTATCCTTACCTTTTTTGGAAGATCGGTAGCCGGATGGCTTAAAGCCATTTCGGAGTACGGAGATTGAGAACGAAAGTATTTAGCTACAAAAATAGCCCGATGACAAATAGTTTGGGCGTTGAACAAGGCACAAAACTGACAGCGACGGATGTTGTGGTCTGGGCCTAAACAGGTGACACAGTAAGAATGAAAATCTCTGAGGTATTTGCTTTCCACAGGCAAGAAAATTAATTTTTTCTGACATCGGTTAGAGCAAGTAAAAAGGATCCCCAACGGGGTACTTATCTTTTTGAAGACTTCAGGTCTGAAACTCGAAAACTAAAATTTCAGGGCACTTGCGAACTGCTTTTGCTTCGGGCACCGCACAAGAAAGACTGATTTAATGGCATCGGCTGCACGTTTTATACCCCTGACGACCTGACATCATGGAAGAAGCGAAAGCATCCAATGCAGAAATTGGAAGACTCTGGTATTCAAGCTGGCTGAGGGCTACCTGCAGGCAGATAACCCAAATATGATGACTGCAACAGAGAAACACGAAGAACATCTGCATTCTCCTCATCATCAACACTGGGTATAGAAGACTCTGCTTGGAAGTCCAACTGAATCCTCTTTAACAGTGCCTTCCTTAGCACCTTCAGAGATAGAGTCACAGGAAGACATAAGGGAATCTGCAAAAGACCTTGGATGTGCGTGCTCTGCTGTGTGAGAGGTGGCAGGGCCAAGGGTGCAGTATAAGGCTGCTTCATGGAATATTAGGTGCTGGTATCAAATTGCAAAAGGATGTTGGATCAGATTTACTCACTGAAAATATGTCTGCAGGTTTGGTATTCAGTTAGACTGCAGACCTACAGAATTAGGCTCAAAAAGACCAACATTAGCATCAATACAAGCATTAAGGCCATACCATATTATGCCAACACAGACATTCCAGCCTCAGGCATGACAAAGAAAAGCAATATTCACATTCTCAAGGCCAGTGCTGAAAATAAAGGGGGTACATCAGGAAAGCTGTGAGTTCATGAATGCTAGAAAAATACAGCTAAGGATCCCAGCAGACAGACAGGGGAGACAACTATGGACAAATTCTCCTAGCCTTCAACAGGGTTGACACAAGCCTCTCACAATCTAAGTCAGGAAGGTGGAGGCAAGCTCTGCAAGTTTTAGGTTTGGAGCTCATAACTTGAAAAACTTCTCTATCTGCTCTAATTACATATTTGATCCACTGTACAAATAGTTAAGTAGCAAATTCACATTCATCCACTTGAACTACAACTTTCTTGAATGAATCATCCATTTGGGTCAACCTAAACCCAGAAATTGGAGATGAAAGACCTAGCTTGGGCAAGGACTGCTTACGGACTTTATGTTTTTGAAGGAGGGGTATCCAGAGTCATTGACAGTCTCAATGCCAAAAAAGGTGGTATGCCTGGTTTCTTCTTGACAAGAAAAAAAGAAAATTTTTCTAGGATATAAAGCACAAGTTGGTTGCTTCAGTTTAGGGCTAAGGCACCATTGCAGTACCACAGAACTGCATGTGTAAATATATATAATATATTAAATACACACACACACACACACACACACACACACACACACACACACACACACACACATTTAGCATATCCTTTTATCAGTAAATATGTTTTGTTAATTTCTTAAGTGATCCAATTACCTGGGCTGTGCCTGCAAATCACCCACTGAGATCAGTGCACTACCCTTGTAAACAAATATAACTATCTACATAAATAAATAAGCTGTGCTCTTCACCCAAGCAACACAGACTATGTTCATAAATACCAGCAGAGGGATGTTGTTTCAATAGGAACATTTCAATGGAAGAGGTTTGTGATTACAGGATAGCCAAAATGCAACTAACAATACCAAGATGCAAAAGGGATGAAAATTTACTCAGAGGAGAAAGCAGAATTCTACATAACAGGGTCATTTCAGTCAGTTGGGCCCAACAGAGAAAAAGTGGAATTCTCAAACATTTTTAGTCAAAAAAAAAGAAAGCCCGGGGCCATTTCTATCATCTAAGCAGAGCTTTTTTTTTTCATTTAAGATGGTGTGTGTGATAATGAACATCATGCTAGACTTACCACCACAGTGCTTTGTGGGACCGAGCAAGGGACTATGACAGTCTGGTAAGTTTTATGTGCTAAGCAGTCCAAATATCTGTTGGCCTCAATACTGCTGTTACCGAAAATGGACCTCCTCTTACCAAGTCCACTAGTTAGTAATAATACACAACTTAAAAATTAACATGAGCAAGTAATACTTCATACTGGAAATGAAACAAATTGAATTTTCAAATTCTATATTCAACAGCTGATCACACATCTTCTAGACCTTGCAAAAGATGAAGTAACAAGTTCAAGAGCAGGGATAACAATAAATTTAAACAAGCAAATGTATCAATTGGCATTTGCAGACAGATAATGAATTTATAATTCTGTGGTTATTCAGGATCACGCAGGAGAGAAAAATAACCCACAGTTTACCAGTTGACTAAGCAACTCCTGTGACAAAGGCATGTCAACATGTGTACAAGCACTAGGCTATACTTCAGTAAATCATTATGTCAGAAAAAAACTCAAAAGATAAAGGAAAACAGAGATTGTCTGAGGATTGAAGATAGGACCTCCCAAATTCCATGCAATTTAAGTAAAAGAGTGTCTCTGGACAGTTATGTATCTGTTTTTTCCTTTAAACTAGGGAACTTTTAGTTATGTACTCACCATAACTTCAGATGTTTGGGATCCATCTCGCCTACATTCTGACTGATGGGTTCGGAGCCGATCCCTCGGCTCCGACTCGGCACGCTTATGCCAAAGAGCAAAGTCTCTTATTGGCTGAGCTTACTATATCCCAGGATGCACCACTACCAGTCCCCCAGATCTAGTTTGTCCGCATACATGCACACATGCACGCACTGCTTATATAACATCGTCAGATGAAACAAGATAAAACAGTAGAACTCAAACCCGTTCAATCTCTTCTGATCTCCAAGGCCGGGGGAAGGAGGGTGGGTATTAGGAAGGTGGGGGAGATGGTTCCCAAACATCTGAAGTTATGGTGAGTACATAACTAAAAGATGTTATGTGATCCTATCTCGCCTACATTCTGACTGATGGGACAGCGTCCCTAGCACCTGAATCCTGGGTGGCTCACTGGAAAACACTCCTGAGTACCGTGGAACCAAATGATGCCCGCCCTTTAGATGCCACATCCAATTTATAGTGGGAAATGAAAGTGCGGGTTGGACCAAGTAGCCGCAGCACAAATCTCAGAAATAGCGAGCTTGGAATGAAAGGCGATAGAAGTAGCCATAGCTCTGGTAGAGTGAGCTTTGATAGATGTTGTAAGTTGCTTATTTGAAGAGGAATAAGCCTGAGTTATACAATCTCTAATCCATTTGGAGATAGTAGCTTTTGTGATGGTTTTACCCAATTTATTGTCTGAAAAGGACACAAACAACTGGTCTGATTCTGAATTTGCTGAGTCCTGTCTAGATAGAAGCACAATTGCCTGTGAACATCCAATTTATGGAGAGTGTACTCTGCTTCGTTGGAGAATTTTGGAAAGAAAACTGGTAGCTCTAGAGATTGGAGACAGAGATTAGAACAAACCTTTGGGACAAAAGATGGGTTAGGCCTAAGTGATACTCTATCCTTGTGAAAAATCAAGTACGGTGGTTTGATAGATAGGGCTTGAAGCTCTGAAACCCTTCTTGCAGAGGTAATTGCAACTAAGAAGGCAGTTTTCCAAGACAGATATTTTAACTCGCATGTAGCATCCGGTTCGAAAGGGGAAGATGTTAAGGCACGAAGCACCAAATCAAGATCCCACGGAGGCGCAGGATGAAAAACTGGGGGTCTTAACAGCCCCGCACCTTTAATGAAAGTTTTGCATAATCTGCTGCTCATCAACGGTGGATCCATGAATTCGTGAAATTTAGAGATAGCTGCAAGTTGGACTTTAATAGTAGAGACTGAAGATCCTTGATTAAACAAGGATGTTAAATTTCAAAACCTCTGGAATCGGGGCAGTGATAGGGTCTAAGCCCCTGAGTTGAGCCCAGATAGCAAACCTCTTCCACTTACTGAGGTACAATTTCTTAGTGGTGGGTTTGTGGGCCGAAGATAAAATGTGAATAACTTCCGGGTCTAAGGTGTGATTTCTGACTAAAGTCGGAAGTGGAGGAGCCAAGCTGTCAACTTCAAGCGTGAAGGGACTGGTGTTGTCGTCCCGACTGATGAATTAGCAGATCCGGGGTTAGATCCAAAACCCAAGGATCGTCCACCGCATGTTTCTTCAGGTAGGGGAACCATACCTGACGAGGCCAGTACGGAGCAATTAGTATCATTGTGGACCCCAATTGAGAAGCTTTCTGAATGACTTTGGGGAGAAGTGGAACCGGAGGAAAAGCATAAAGTAGCCCTGTTGGCCAAGGTTGTGCTACAGCATCCATAGCTGCCTCCCCCTGATGTGGAGTCAAGAAGAACCTTTTGCACTGTGTTTTGTGGTGTTGCAAACAGGTTGCAGCATGGCGTCCCCCATCTTCTGAAAACCTGAGCTGCTACTGTTTCGTTCAGGGACCACTCGTGAGGAGAGAGAATTGTCCTGCTTAATCTGTCTGCCAATATATTGGATTTCCCTGGAATGTGGGTCGCTACCAAGAAGCGGTTGGTAGCTACAGCCCATTCCCACACCCTCATGGCCTCTCTGCAAAGGGGGTAAGATCTGGTCCCTCCTTGTTTGTTTAGATACCAGACCACCGACATGTTGTCTGTGTGGATAGTGATAATGCCTTGAGGGAGAATCTTGTGGAGAGCCTGTAGGGACAGAAGTACAGCCCTCATCTCCAACACATTGATGTGGAGAAAGGTTTCGTCTGGAAGCCAGGAACCCTGAACTAACCTGCCCAGACAATGCCCCCCCCCACCCTGTCTGGGAGGCATCCGTCGTCAGGGTGGCCACGGAGGGGATAACAAAGGTCTTCCCTGATTCAGATTGGACGGGTGAAGCCACCAGCGGAGGTCCCGTTTGCACGTTTCTGTAATCATAATGGGGTGATTGAGGGGAAGATTCTGAAAGGACCATTGAGTCGATAATAGCCACTGAAGAATCCTCATGTGCAATCTTGCCAGAGGAACTAGGAGAACCGTGGCAGACATTGAACCTAAAAGTTGCAGGACCATCCTGGCTGGGGCTTTGGATCTTGAAAGCAGGGCTTGAACTTGACCTTGTAAAGTTAGAATCCTTTCGGTAGGAAGAAAGACGCGCATCAATTTTGAGTCTATCTCTGTTCCTATGAACCTTATGCGCTGAGAGGGCAGCAAGACACTTTGACCAGTTGAATGTAATTCCCAGGGTAGCACCCAGGGAAAAGGTGGCTTTGAGGTTGTCCATTAGTAGATGCCTGGTGGTGGCAGTCAGGAGCCAGTCGTCCAGATAGGGAAACACTTGGAATCCAAGACTCCTCAGGTGAGCAGTCACTACTGCCAAACACTTGGTGAACACCCTGGGGGCTGTGGTGAGACCAAAGGGCAGTGCACAAAATTGGAAATGACCGTCTCCCAGGCTGAAGCGCAGATACTTCCTGGACGCCCGATGTATCGGTATGTGATAATAGGCGTCCTTGAGATCTATGGAGCACATCCAAACATCCTTCTCCAACAATGGGAGAATGGATTGTAACGTGACCATTGAATTTGGATTTCGTGACGGATTGGTTTAGTCTGCTGAGATCCAATATTGGTCTCAGGTCCCCTGTCTTTTTTGGCACTAAAAAGAACCTTGAGTAATTTCTGGATCCGATCTGGTCTGTGGGGACCGGTTGGATGACTCCTTTTCTAGCAGCTTTAACGCTTCTGCGGCTGCAATTTCCCTTTGACTGGGTGGTGGGTCCGGGATTTTTGGACGGTGGGGGTGAGTGTGTGAAGGGAATGGTGTAACCTCCGGCAATAATCCGAAGCACCCATCTGTCCTACTTGATAGACTCCCAGGCTTTTAGGTGCTTGGCAAAGCGGCACCCGACTGGCTCGAGCAGCACAGCCGGGCAATCCCTCATGAAGTGTGGGAGGCTGAAGAGCCACGAAAGGACTCGCGGTCTCCAGAATTGCGGGGCCCTCTGCCGCCTCTGGGACGGCGTCTCCCAGAAAAATTTCCCGTCCTCTGCCTCTGGAAGGGAATCTTCCTGCTGTTAAGGAAAAACTTACGTGATTTACGGATCCACATCTTCCCTCCTCCTTTAGCCTTGGGATAAGGCCAAAGGGAGTGGAATAACATGCACCTCGGCAGATAAAGTTTTTCCCTCTTGCCAACAGCGGGTAAGAGTGTCTTTAACCTTAGGTCCAAACAAAGGGGCCCCATCAAAGGGAGCGTCGTGAAGGAAGACTTGAAGGCCTCCATAAAATGACACAAGCGGAGCCAGGCTTGTCTCCGTGAGCCACGCCTGTGCCTGCCGCTCTACCCGCCCTTGCCGCATATGAAATGAGCCTCATGGACGAGTTAGAAATTGAAGTAAGGATAGCCAACTGAGAGCTAACCGACTGGGCTAGCTGCTCAGGTAGGTTACCCGAGAGGGAATCTGACAGCTCCTTGACCAGATCCCTCTGTAGCCTGGTAAAATGTGCCAAATAATTCAGGGACCTTAAAGTAAAGGCCACTGAAGTCAGGGTGCGCTTCCTGTACCGGTCCATGCTCCTAGACTCCTTATTAGGAGGATGGACGGACGTTGAAGCCTCTGCCACGTCCTGTTGTGTAGCAGATGCCACCACCATGGCATCTACAGCCACGTTAGTCAGGAACTCCTTCTCGGGTGGGGCAGACAAAAATTTGTTAGGACGAGAAGGCACTGGTTCCACGGTATCTGGATGTTCCCACGCCCTCCGACAAACCAAATCCAGGAGCTCGAAGGGCGGAGACACCCAGGAGGCGGAGGGCTGAGCCCCAAAGGCCTTGAGAAGCACTGACTCATCAGCAGAGGGGGGTTTGGACATCCAGCCGCCTCGTTGTTTGAGGATCTCTAAAAAGTCTGCAAATGAGACATCATCCGAGGACGACTTTGGGGATCCCTCTGCATCATCAAGATCAGTGTCCGATGTAAGAGACTCGGGGAGTCCGTGCTTCCTCTTGCACGATCTCTTCCTTGGGGCTCCTCTGAAGACAACTCCGAAGAACCCTCAGGCGGAGGGAACCCCCAGAGGGGTAACCTCAGGCCCGGGCTCCGCTGCCTAAGGACAGGGGAACTGCCAAAGACCCAGTCTCCACGCCCAGGGTAGGTGCCGGTAAAGCCGGAGAGATGGCTGAAGACTTTGCCAAGGCACTCCTCATAGCTCTGAAAGCCGGACCCCCAGAATCCTGGGAGTGTCCGGTCCCCGGAGCCATGATAGCAGACGGAAGTCCCGCAGCCGAAGCGCCGAGAGGGAGGCTCGGAACCGACAACATAGGTCCCGAAACGTCACCCCCGGGTCCAGCCGAAGAAGTCCGTGTGCCAAACTCGGACCCGAAGGCCGGGGTTGGAGTAAGGGTCGGAGCCGACCCCAAGACCTCCACCGGCTCCAACAGCACCTGCTCCGACGGAGCCGAAGCAGTCGGAGGAGGAATGGCAATGACATGGGCATGGGCTGTCGGCTCCGAAGCCAACTGGGTCGGAGCCGAAACAAATTTTTGAAAGACTGGGGGACTGGAACAGTCTTTGGAGCACCCTGTCTATGTCCGAATCTGACATCCTCGATGACCTAGAGGATACTGAACGGGTTCGAGATGGCCTCTCCAACGGCCCCAAGGGGCTAGGGGACCGGCTCAGAGGCGACTCGATGACCATCGGCGCCGAAGGAATACCCAAACTAGCTTCCATCGGTGCAGAGGAGGAAGTGTCTGAGTGGACAACCTTCATCGGCTCCGAGACCAGTGGAGCCGACGAAGGTGACCCGCCTCTCGATGCCCCAGCCATCGGCTCCGAAGCCAGAGGAGTCGGGACTGGTGGCATCGAGGCAGACCATTCCGCCCTCGGCTCCGAAGTCCTTGGAGCCGAAGGAGAAGCCTGCCTATGTCTTTTGGCGGTCGGAGCCGACGCCCTTTTCTTTTTAGCAGAAGGAGAGGATGCTAAAGCTTCTTCAAAGGAGGGTTTTATAAGGCCTTTCAATATAAGCTTATTTTTCCTCTCTTGGAGGACCCTCGAGGAAAAAGCGTGACACACGCTGCAGGACTCCTGCAAATGTTTTGCACCCAAACAATAAACACAGAGAGAGTGGTCATCTGTTAGACATTTTAAAGTTGCACTTGGTGCACTTTTTAAAGCCTGAAGGCCTAGGAACCCGAGACATTCCGGTAAATTATTCAGTGAACTAGCCAAACACAGTACAAACACTGTAACTATGACAGAAAAAAGAAATTTTCTCTGCTTTGTCCTTATAAAGAAAGAGAAACTATCACCAGTATAAAGGATCCGAGATCCCTAAATAGAACAGAAGTCACCTAACAACCAAAAAGACCGGGAAAGGCCTTTCCACACAAGAGGTACTTCTAGTCAAACAACACTCAACACAAGAATTTACCAAGTAAATTTTTCCAAACGCACTCAAAACACAAGATAGCTGTTAAAACAGCTTTTAGTTGAAGTATAAAGAAATTCCTGACAGGAAGTTAGTGAAAATAATCACTACTTAGCTCAGCCAGCTCGAGACCACGTCTTCACTTGTTAGCGGCAAACGAGATCTGGGGGACTGGTAGTGGTGCATCCTGGGATATAGTAAGCTCAGCCAATAAGAGACTTCGCTCTTTGGCATAAGCGTGCCGAGTCAGAGCAGAGGGATCGGCTCCGAACCCATCAGTCAGAATGTAGGCGAGATAGGATCACATAACATCCACTATGACTGTGATTTTCTTAAACACAAAACATGCAATATACAGACCAGCCAATTAACCTAATATTTATATTAACTCAACAAGAAAGGAAAACACTTAATCCTGCTTAGGGATCGAACCTAGGACCTCTCACATTCTGTGCAGTTGTTACTGCCACTAAATCCACTTCAGGAAAGTTTGTTTTATACACATTTCACTCACTGGTAAAATTGCAACATGTGGGGAAGTTGAACCGTTTTCAGTATATTTCAATATCCAACATCTTTACAAACTGCTCAAGACAGGGTAAAAACAAAGCTGCATCACTTTCTAAAGAGAAAAAACAGCGCATTCATTTCTTAAACAAAGAACAGTTAAATTCATCAAGGACAGTTCTTTGATTCAAGATCTCAAAGTAATACTATAAAATCAAGTGAGGTTAGTGCTGTTACATCCAATGTCTTAGCATCATACATTAGGCATTTAGACTGGGGTTAAAACCAGTCAGCCTTGTTCTTACAGACACTTGACAATTAGATAATTACAAGTCAGCTGAGAAGCTTAGTAACACATTCTTTTGTCATAAAGGTCACAACATTAATCAAAACCCCACTTTGTAGCTACCTGTTAGTTTTACAGTGTTCAAAGCTATAATAAACTGTGCAACATTTTTTTCTCTGAACTAGTAGTAAATTAGAGCAGCTGAAGCTTTTTTCTCTGAACTAAAAGTACATCAGAGCAGCTGAAGCTTGATGTACTACAAAGAATTATGGTCAGATATGTCTGATTATAAATCCATCGCTGCAAGTTCTTGACATCCATGTCTCAAACTCATAACTATGTTATGATTAGAGACCTCACCATAATACTCTATGTAATACAAGAAGCATGTCAATTATGTGCCAAAATTGTTAAATAAGCTTGTTATGCACCTGACATCAGAAAGGTACACATAATGAACTCTGTAATGCACCTTGGACAGTTGTAACAATCAGATCTCACATAGCAGCATACAAGACAGCCACCACAGAAAAGAACTAGAAGAAGTTTGATACCTTAAAAAGCTGTATGAGACTAAATGCAACCATATCTACACACACACAAACTGACTGTGTCATGGTGAAGTCTAACAGCTTTTAAAGGTGCTTGTTGATCAGAAGTACATCACTTCTCCTCACTGTCTGTATCGCAAGGGTACATTTGTACAGCTTTTAAAGATGTGTGACATTTAAATTCTTCACTGCTAAAGCTCAATGCACCACAAAGAATTATGACTGGGTATTAACTATTTGTTAGTATTTTCCAAAACGGTTTAAGAAATTTACCTCTTGTGAAACTATTGCAAACACACTAATAAATTGGGTATAATCAGTGACTTGATCATAATTCTCTGTACCTTTTTACTGATTATGGGCTGTAATCTGCTAACTCTCTATGCTATAAACCATATAATTTTGCATACAGGTATTACTGGATTTTTTCAGCCTTTGTCAAGTACAGAAAAATCTGGAATACACTGTTTCCTTCTAGCAAATCTCTGGAACTGCACTGTAAAATGTCAATTGCCAGAAACACAAGCTTCTCTACTCTGTGCTACACACTGAACTTACTGAACTTACTGCACTTTACGATTTACTGATGTCCACAAAGGTGCGTCATTTACAGCAGAGAACAGAACCAGAATCAGTACATCATTAAAATAGACTCAAGGAAAATAAGGCAAAAGTTCTATTAGTGTTACTCTACCACTCCAGAATACAGAATCCACAAAGCTAAAACACCTATGGAACTGCACGCTAGTGAAGCTGCATAATATTACTAAATAATAAATGCTTTAACCTTCACCCATAATTATGTAACTTATTGCCGAATCTCTCTCTCTTCCAAGACAAACTGCTGCAATATCGCGCTTCTGCATTGCACACAAGGTTCTTTAGGATCAATCTCTACAAAAATGGTATCCAAGTAGTGCTACAGAAGCACTGTGAAGTATTGCACATTAAGACTATCCAACATCCAGATAGGAGCAGTGCATCAACACTACATGTGTACAGAATGTAGAAACAGTTATCCTGGTCACATGAAAACTGCCTTTTGAAACTGGATGCTCTAGCCATAAAGCTGAATTAAAAAAGAAACGTCAAATCTTCTTTACTACTGAAGAACCTGTACTTGCATCAATGGCTATATGTTAACAGTACTAAACAGTACTGCACATACATTTATACCCTTTAGTTTTTGACTGTTCAATCTGTTTGCATGAATTGATTTTATAATTACTATACAATTTATGTTTCACATTCAATTAAGTATCAGATATTTATAGCCCGGAGCGTTTCTCCCTGGGCCAAATGGACCATAGTCCAGTATACATATACACACTTACACATTATGGATACATACATAAACATGTGTGTGTCTGTACATGCAGATCTATATGTTTAATTGTAAACTATTTATTTATTAACATTTATTTACCAGGACTGACCGACTGGACACCAGGTATCTTTTTTTCAGTGGAGTGCTGAGGAAAAAAACTCCACAAGGTTAAAGAACATATTGTTTAGAAGAAAAAAAGGCTTAAGTACATTACATGTACAATCAACTTCATAGAAAAAGGAGAAAAAAGTAGGGGTGGGTTCAGGGGGATCATTGCAGTTACTTAAATAGTTTTCATAGAGTTGTGATTTGAGGAGTTTTTGAATGTGGTAGAGTGGTTTTGATTTCTGAGATGTGGGGGTAATGTGTTCCATATTTTTGCAACTTCATAAGGGAACAGAGATTCCCCTGAGCTATTTTTACATGGAATGACTTTTATTAGGGCTTGTTACTTGATCAAAGTTCCCTTTTATTACTATGGAAGTTTAGAAGGCCTGTTAGGGCAGGTGTTTTGTCAGGATGATATAGTATTTGATGGGCTAAAATGAGTTGGTGGTAGTGAAGTAGGTTAGGGAGTTCTAACCAGTGTAGTTTATGTAGGGATTGGCAGTGGTGAGATTGTGATTTAGCACTGGTTGCAAACCTAGCTACTTTGGTGCAACATACAGAGAGTTTAAGGTCAGTTTTATTTAGATTTATTAATACTAGGGATGCATAAACTAGGGTTGATAAGAGATGAGTTCTGGCTATGGCAGTTCTGGAATCAGGGGTTAGGAATTTGTTGCTACGATAAAGGCAGCCTGGTTTTTTGTGGACTTGAGATGGTTAGGGATATGTGTTTATTGGTCAATTGTAAGTCCTAGTAGTTTGGCCTCGGAAACAGGAGTTATGGGGGTATTACTGGCTGAAAGAATTAAGCTTAAGGCCATGATTTCGACACCAGTCATTGGTCTCAGTGAGACCTTTCTGTAAGAAGTCTGCATCATTTGGGGAGTTAATAATGGTTCCCAGCTTGCAGTCATCTAAAAACTTGGTCAGCCAGAGTCCCTTTGTGTTGGCCTGGACTTTTGAGAAGTAGATGGCGAACAGGAGAGGACCCAGGACCAATCCCTGTGGGACTCCACTCGTGACTGGTCGGCAGTCTGACTTAAGTCTACTACTGGTCAGCAGTCTGACTTGGAGTCTACTACTTTCACACTGAGTGTTCTATCTGTGAGCTAGTTTACAACCCACCTAGTGATATAGGGGTTGATGCCTAGTTTGGTAAGTTTATCAATAATTCCCGAGTGAGGAATGTTATCAAAGGCCTTGGCCAGATCAAGGTAGGCTGTATGCACTGCCTTACCTTCATCCACAGTCCTGGTGACTGACTCAAAGAAGTCAACCACATTGAGCAGGCATGATCTCCCTTTCACAAAACCAAATTGCGTGGGGTCTAGAGTTTGGAGATTTCCTATATCATTTTTAATCAGGTCCATGATGATGCACTCCATAGCTTTACATATCAGACTCGTTAGGCTAATGGGGCAATAATTCCCAGGGTCTGTAGTTGCTCCCCCTTTATGGAGAGGGATGACTGTTGCAGTGCGCCATTTGGTAGGGACAAAGCCTGCGGTGAGGCTGTGACTGAACAGGGAACACAGATGTGGTGCCAGTTCACTTTGTAGTTCATGTAGATCACAGCCCATTATCAGGTCGCATGGAAGCTGTATCCTTGGCCTTGGACAATGCAGCCTTAACCTGTGCTGCAGTAATGCTAGGTGCCTGGCATTCTTCTGGTATTGTGATTGGTCCTTTGGGGGGGGGGGGGTAAAGCTGACAATGAATCTGTCGGCCAGTATGTTGGCAATATCTGTTGGCTCACTATAGGAGGTACCATTGTTCAGTAACTCAGAGGGAAATCTGGGAATTGCCATGGAGGTTCTTGATATAACTGTAGAAAGCTTTGTGATTAATGTCTTCAGCAATTCTGCCTTCATAGCTGGCATTGGAGAATTTGATGAAGGGCCTCAACTTTTTATTGAAGCTAATAAGGGAGTTTTTCCAGTCTTGGGTCTTCACCTTTTTCTGCAACAGTTTCTTCCTTCTGTTGTAAAATTTATTAATGGCAGGGCACCACCAGATTGGCTTTATTTTTATGGAGGAGAGCGTCTTGGTTCTGTTGGGTATGGCTAATTCCATGCATTTATGTACATGTTCGTACAGTGCATTGGTGTAGGATTCAGCAGTTATGCAGCTATTTTCCATTGGCATGGGTGCCGTGAAGTTAGCCACCTCTGTTTTTACAAGCGCAAAGTCAGCTTTGGAGAAGTTTTTCAAGGTGGCTACCTTTGCGGGGGGTGTGGGTGAGATGTGGATTTCCATGGTGATTAGTTTATGGTGAGATCTGACCAGGGAGGGATTGACTACTGGTGTAGAGCAACGGTCACCCATGTTAGTATTAACCAGGTCAAGGATGTTGCTTCCTCTAATGGGGGTCAGAATGAGCTGGTCCAGGGCATTGGAATTGATGAATTCCAGGAAACAGTGGGTCAGTGTATTGGTGTTTGAGTAGTTCTCCCAGTTGATGGAGGGGTAGTTGAAGTCTCCTAGTATGAGAGTGTTGGGTTGGACCTTAATAGATTCCAGGGTGATTAGGAATGTGAAGTGAGAGTCTAGGGACATGGTTCGGGACCTCTAGCAGGCTATGACCTGGATCGCCATCTTACCCAATGTTAGTTGTACCTGAAGTATCTCAGATGCGTTATGCTGGGCTACTAGTCTGGAGGTGTGCATATCCTTTATGAATATGGAGATACCACCGCCTTTGGTGCTATGGTCCATGTTTCATGGCCAAAAGGTATGGAATGAGTTATAGCTTGGTAGTGCAGGGCTGCTTTCTGTCGCTTTAAACCAGATCTCCATTACAGCACAAATGTCTATGTTCTCCATTTTGAGGAGTGCTTCGAGAGAATGCATATTGAGATTTAGACTTCTAGCGTTGAGCAGCATGACCCTCAGATTTCATTTATTTATTGCTGTTATGGTGGTAATTTGGTCTTTGGAACTCCACCTAAAAAGGCACTATAGGGTTCTCAAGACCCTTAGCTAGTACCCAGAAACCCAGGGGTGACAGATGCAGGTTATATCTATATAGATATCTATATAGATATACACACACACACACACACGTATATATATATATATATATATATATATATATATATATATATATATATATGTGTATATATATATATATATATATATATAGATATATAGATATATATATATATATATATATATATATATATATATATATATATATATATATATATATATATAGAAGAAATGTATCACTTTCTTTTCTGAAGACATGTCAAGCAGAGGTCTTTATTTTGCCTCTGAAGAAATGTCACTGAAGAAAACGTCTAAAAGCAGACCAGACAAACTCCGTACTACTGTATCTGTTATTCTGTATTTGTCTCAGAACAAATTCTTGCCAAACAGTTAATTCTGTCACAGCTATTTCAATTCTATTATAACACACCTAGACAGATGAAGATACTGATGCAATCTTAGTATAAACGTCACCACTGAATGAAACATACTGTCCACTTTATATAATCTTTTCAAGCAATGTTATTTTTAATGTCCTTGTGACTTGTTCTGGTTTCTATCTGTGTCATGAAAAAGTCCATGGTTATTTCATTCCCTTTTTTTGGTCCTTGCTGTATCTGAAGACATCACAAAAGTTTCTCCGCGTCATCTTTGCATCACTTGACCTGTCTGTAATTTATTTATTTCTGTATCTGAAAGCCAAGAAAGTCAACTTCCTTTTTTTTTCTATAACAGGATGCATTTACAGTAATGCCCACAGCTGTATGTTATTAATATCTAAGCTGAACATAACTAATCTTGCAAAGCAAGCATATTTTGAAAACTGCTGTTTGGCCTTGCACATTTCCTTTCACTGTACACACAGTATATTGGGGAAAAGCATTTTAATTTACACAAGGTCTATCCATTCCCACTTTTTTTTTTATTTATGGCCCATGAAAATTGTAAGACAATTTACAACAAAATATGATCTTTAGTACTTTGAATCCCTTGGTCTGCTGCAACATACGAATCCCTTGCATTCAATGCTATTTTTTTATACAATGTTACATTACCAACAGCTGTTACTTGATTAATACTTTTATTAACACAAATCTTATGACGATAAGAGCAATTAATGTTGAAGTTGTAGTACCCCACCACAGACACAAAGCCGTCATTACTTACCTATTTTTAACTGTTTTTATGCTTCCTTAAGCAAGTTGTCAGTCTGCATGTCCTCCCCGCAGTCGGGTGGGCGTTCAAAAGACATGCGTTGAATGGGCGTGTCTTCGTTGAAGGTTGGGCGTCGGGCTGGCAACTCGACACCATAAAAAACAACTGCCAATCATTAGCGGACCAGAGTTCTGCTGTGGCGACCCCTAACCGGGAAAAGCCGAAAGACAAACAACAACAATGGCTGAAAGAATGGAGAAGGTGGGATCAGAGGTCTTTGTTGGGTTGAATAGCATCAGTTGTGTTTTTTAGGGTTCAATATTAGCTGTGAATTTTTTAGCCAGTTTTCTATTTCTGAGAATGATTCTTGAGCTCAGATTTGTAGCAGCTGGAAATTGGGTGCAGAGCAGATCAGGGTAGTGTCATCTGCGTACTTGATAATGTTAGACTTTGTGGTTGCTAGGTGGAGTGGGTTTGTAAAGACATTGAACAGAATGGGACCAAGTATTGAACCTTGTGGTATACCACATTTGACTGGGGGAGGGGAGGAAAGGGAGTTGTGCCATTTAACAGATTGAGAGCGGTAGCTATGGAACCACTGTAGTGTAGCATTATCGAGGTTCAGTCTGGAAAGGGAGGATAGTAGTTTATTGTGTGAAACTGTTATCAAATGCCTTTGATAGATCTAAGAAGGTGGCAGAAACAAGTTGCCCTTGGTTTCTGTATGGTATTAGTGAAGTTAATGAGGGCAGTGATGGTGCTATGGCCAGGTCGAAATCCATGTTAAGTTTATGAAAGTAGGCTGTTGGAGAGTAGATGGGACAGGAGTTGGTGATGGATACATCTTTCTAGGATTTTTGATAGGGGTGAAAGAATTGCAATGGTATGCTAGTTGGATAGGTCAGTGGAAGTGTCACCCTTATGAAGAGGAAGGATGCATGAGGTTTTCCAAAGTGAAGGAACATAGCACTCGGTGGATCTATTTATTAGTATTGAGACTGGGTAGGATATGGCCTTAGATGCAAGCTGGAGGAATTTGGCTGAGGGGTTGTCGACAGCAAGGGTGGTTGGCTTCAGTTTGGCAAGGAGTTTTTGGATTGTTGATGTAGTTCTATGTTTGCTAGTGGTTTTTCCAGGCTGGAGGATGCCATTCAATGCAGCCCAGAATTTGTGGGTTGTTACTATATTTATTTTGTAGGGTTAAGTAGTAATTTTGTTTACAAGCCACAGTGGTACAGCGGTAGCGTTGTTGCCTCACAAGAAGAGGTTATCCTGTTTGATTCTCGGCTGGAGTGCCTTCTGCGTGGAGTCTGCATGTCCTCCCCGCGGTTGAGTGGCCTCCGAAAGACATGCGTGAATGGGCGTGCCTTCACTGAAGGTTGGGCGGTCTGTCTGTCAACTTGGCACCATAAAAAAAATCTACTTCCAATCATTAGCAGACCGGAGTTCCACTGTGGCGACCCCTAACCGGGAAAAGCCAAAAAGACAAACAAACAAGTAGTAATTTTGTTTGTCTAGTCTAAACTGCCTTTTTGCCTTATTTCTAAGTTCTAGGTAGGTTTATCTAGTTGTGACTGTTTTAAGTTGTTTCCAGGATTTCCATGTTTTGTCCCATTGTTTTAATAAGGCCTTAGTGGTTTTAAGTAACCAGGGGGCAGGACTACTACATACTCTTAATTGTTTTTATTGGAGCTAGATGGTTTAAGGATGGTTAGGAATGTGGAATTAAAGAAACCAACTGCATTGTCCAGAGGTAGAGTTTTGGTGCGAGTCCAGTTACATGATTTTAATGAGTCAGTGAATAGGTCTAAGGGGAAGTTTTTGTAGGAATGGGTTTGTAGAAGGGAGGGTGGGTTGTTACGTTTAAGCTTGTGTCAAAGTAGAAAAGTTGGATTATGGTCACTGAGAGAATTGGGTAGTGTACCACTTTGGTGAGCAGCGTTGGGATGGTTAGTGACTATCCAGTCTAATATGAATTCCCTTTTTGGTGGCCTTATCTGTGCGGGTGGGAGTTTGGATGAGTTGGGTAAAGTTATATTAGATTAATGTGGTTAGTAGGTGTTGGGGAGTGGATGGAAGTCCAGTCGAGGTTAACATCACCTAGCACCAATGTTTCATGAGGGAGGGAGTGGGAAGCCCAGTAGAAGATTGATTCTAGGGTGTTTATGTTGTCACCTGGTGGGATATATATACCTAGTAAGTTTAGATTTTTGTGTGTTGGTTTAGGTGAAGTCTGGAGAGTAAAGTTTCAGCATTATTGAAGTTTGTGAGGTTTTTTTTATGAGGCTTGGATCTTTAAGATAGATTTGTATAATAGGACAACACCTCCATCTCTTTTCTTTGGTCTGTCTACCCCTAAAATGTTATAACCTGGTGGGGATACAGAGTTGCTTTTGACATGAGATTTAAGCTATGTCTCTCTTATGAGACAAAAATTGCAGCAAATGGGGCACTTCTTTCTCCATTGTTGTGCATCCCTGGAGTTGGTTATATTAAAGGGGATTGCAAAGGCAAAGCATCCCAAATGGTGGTTAGATGAGGCATAGTCACCTGTAAAAAAATGGGTTAAAGAGCTGCAGGGTTCCTTCAAAGACAGCTGTCTCATGAGGAACAATTTTTCAACGTGTTTCAGCAGTTCTACTTTTTCAATGAAACTCAATTGTGTGTGTGTGTACATACACCCACACACGCATGCAAATACACTGCAAAGTACACACAGATTTTGTACATATTACACACAATTTTAAATACACATGCATGCATGCACACAATATATACAAGCACAACGTTATGGGTAATTACTGTTTATCATAATGCGAAATCTAGAAGTAGAGCTCCAGCTTCAGGAACTGCTGGGAGTTGCCACAGAATTACGACTGCTCAGGATACACAGCTTTCCAAGGCTGCAAGTCCCATCAGCCTTTCCCAAAATAAATTACTTCAACGACCTCTAAAGTACAGGGTCAAGCACAAGAAAAATAAATAAAGGAATAAAAAGGCAATAGACACAGATGGTGTTCTACTCACAGATCTAGAATTGTGTTAAGTTCCCATAACTCCTGATTTCTGATATTCCCAATCTCTAGCTGCAGGAAAGTGTATAACAAAAATCCTAGCTCAAACCTCCTAGGTGGCTGGTCTTAAGGAAGAAAAAGCTAGACCTGAAAGACAGGTCCAATTTGTAATGCTCAGCAAAAGTGTTTGGATACAACCAAATAGCTACTAGACAAACTTCATTCACAGAAATATTGCAGGTGAATTCCAAAAGAAGGTAGAAGCTGTAGTGACACCCCCGACAGAATGTGCCTTTCAAGAAGTGCAAAAGCTTTTGCCATATCTGTCATCAACACAAAAACAATACAAACAGAGGTGTACTTTAGCATCGCTACGTTACGTTCTTATCCTTACAACCTCCACTGAAAGAAATAACTGGCCATGCTTATGTATAGACTTCTTTCTGTCCATATTAACACACAATTTGTCAATGGAGAACCATGAAGCAACATAGTTCAATTAAATGAGTGGCTTAGATTAGATTCTATGTCAACTCTGGACATGAATCATGGCTTTGCACATAAGAATTCTTTCCTTATGAAATGTCATCATAGACTGGCTTCAGAGGAGCAAGCTTGCACCTCAAAGTGTTTCGTGGTAAACGTTACTCATAAGAGCGGCCTTCCAAGACAAGATCTTGGACTCAGTTGAAAAAGCTGACTCAAACAGAGGAAGAGTACACTTCCCAATGTGAAGTAAATGTCCCTGCAGCTTCCACAATTTTACATCTTGGTCATTCTCATTTTGTCTCAAACTTTTGTTCACAAATACATATGCACAAGTTTATCACAAAGGACAATTGAGAGAGAGAGACAGCATGAGAGCACCACACTTAAGACATGTATACGTTTACTTCAAAGGAAATGAATACACAGATAGGCTAAAAGTCCTGTCCCTCTACTCAGTTTCATACAGACTCCTCAGAGGTGACCTCTATCTGGCATACAAAGCAATCTCAGACCCACCTTGATGGGACTGCTGCATATCCGCAAGTCAAGCTCCACTCGAGTAACCTGCATATGCGACCTCAACCTGGTCTGTGACATTAATAAGACTTGTTGGAGGGACAGATTTCTGTCCCAGAAACTCCCCCCATCTGTGGAATAGACTCCCTCTCCAAGACAGAGTACCTCATTATTCTGTTTTAAGAGCAACCTGGATAATTGGATGGGAAACAGAAGTACACCCCTGGGATTCCACCTGTGTCCCTGCTGGACAGGGGCTTTGGGTGCTGGCTTGTCTAAACATGGGCTAAACTCTTGGCTAGGCTTATAAGGGCCTCAGGGCCAATAGCCTAATAACTTCTGATCCTACGGTCCTAAGATGCACACACTTAACTGGAGTGTGTTTTTCCTGTCAGTCTCTCCTCCAAAACTAAGCAGCTATACCAAATCTCTCCAAGTGTATCTCAGAGTCAAAGTGTCAGCTACACCTACAGCAAGCTCAGAAGGACACAGGAATGAAGAGACAACATCCACAGGGCAGTGGCGGCTGGTGACTTCAAAACAAAGGGGGGCTGCAGAAGACAGCTGAATGGGTGGGGTCAATGGGAATGGGTGTGACCAACTAGAAAGAGGAGGAGCTATGCTCAAAACCACAAAAACTTTAATTAAATACACTGCCCTGGGTGTCAAACCATCATTATGGGAGTCCAATCAAGACAAAATGAAGTGTAGAAGAAAAAAAAATATTTCAATCCATTGGCTGCATGACAGCTTATTAATATCTAGATGGAAACAAAAAGGATGTGAGGCATGAAAAAATAAATTACATTTTAAATACATTACTGGAATGCCAGTCAAAATTAAGTATAAGAAAAACAAGCAGCACTTAACTCAAATCACTTCTCCTTGCACTCCAGTTCTAATTATAATTTAAATTCAGGCATTCTCTAAAGTATTCAATTGTATTTATTACTGCTTGGTAGTAACTTGATTAAAGTGTAGCTATCATTCTAAGTCTTTTGGATTAAGCACTTGGGCTTCAGACCAGTTGTTTTACATTAGGAAGGTTTGTGGCATGCACTGTGATGGCAGGACAGGTAGCTTTCATCCTTCTAAGTTGGGAACTGCTGATTGAGAGCCCAGTGTCTGTTATTCTTAAAGTGCATTAGTTCTGGTTTAAGCACTTGGGCTTCAGGCCAGTTATTTTACATTAAGAAGGTTTGTGGTCTGCACTCTTGTGGGAGAAGAGGCTGGACTCTGCCCTTCTGAGCTGGGAATTTCTGGTTAAAGGTTTATAGTGCCTGAATATTTGAACTGTATCTTACTGAAATTGGTACACCTTGTTTGCTGTAGCATAGACTAGATCCAGGCCTGCTGAATCTAGCTTTGTTTATATGCTTGTTGTTTGCTTGTTATTTCCCTGGAACGCTAATTCCACCTAATACGCAGCTTCTCAGAGCTTCTGTGGATCACTAGTGATATCTGCATTGCTTACTGTACTTATTTCCTTGTTTCACTTGAAAGAAAGTTACTGTTTGTCGTTTTTGCATTTAAGTTACCTGTAACACATTGCACTTAAGTTACCTGGCACTTGCTCACTAAAGCAATTATATAAGTCAGCACTAAAAATTAAAAGCACTACACCCTCACTCCACACTGGCCCTTGTTTTCAATTAAGGAATTCCCAATATTATTCTAGCATGTCCAAAGGTCATTTGTCAATCTCCTCTCCGGTCCAGCTGGTGAATCTGGGAATCTTGAGGCAATGTTACGACTGCCTCATGCACACAGACAACCCTCTCCTCCTCCCAACAAATTCCAACACATGTGAGAGATGCAACCATATAGCCAAACTGGAGGCTAAGCTCTCTCAACTCAGTACTGGCATAACCAGTCAGGAGGAGAAGGAAACCACACTCACTACAATTCCAGTCTCACATAGACCTACCACGACAGCAAACCAAACACATAATCACACAAAAACATACTGAGGCTCTAAATAAAGATCTGCGAAGCAGCAGAGACCTCCAAAGCAGACACCCAAGCAGCCGCTACCCCAAAACAAAACACGTGCAACACATATCTCACAAAGCCAGTGTGCCGAACAGTCACAGCCCTTAAGACTAAACAACACACCTGACACACTTGTAATAGGTGACTTTATCGTCAGGCAAACTGACGTCCCGCTCACCAGGCTGAACAAGGAGAGGGTCACGGTGAGCAGCCTGTCGGGCGCTAGGATCCGCCACATAACACAAGCACTAAGGTCACTCCAAGGCAAGTACAAATATGACTCAGTCATTGTCCATGCTGGTGTGAATGACCTGAGACATACCTCCCTGAACTACATGAAAAGAGACATAAAGGAGCTCTCTGAGCATGTAGCCCAGGCCGGTATGACCCTGACCTTGAGTAGCATCTTACCCTCACCAAGAATGATGAAACAATATGAAGACAAGATGATCAATTTCAACAATTGGCTTAAGTGCTGGTGTCATTCAAAGGGGATCCAATGCCTGTCAGCTTGGGATGATATGCTCGACAAGCCACGATGCTTCGCTAGGGACGGCTTGCACCTGTCACCCTGGGCTTTGGATATTGGCAAAGGCTCTTCCTACCCCATAGTGCCTTTTTTAGGCAAGGCTCAAAAGACAAACCCACCTCCATAGGTATCACAGGGGATAAGAAACTAAGAGTAATGCTACTCAACGCCAGAAGTCTAAACCTCAAGATGCACGCACTCGAAACTCTCCTTAGCATGGAGAACATCGATATCTGTGCAGTAACAGAAACCTGGTTCAGGGCTCCGAGAGCACCCCAGCACTACCAGGTTATACCTCATACCATGCTTTTCGGCCCCAAAACTTGGACCGAACCACAAAAGGAGGGGGAGTATTGATATTCATCAAAGATACCCACACCTGCAGGTTGGTGGCAAAGCACGAAGCATCAGAGACTATCCATGTGCAACTAACAGTGGGTAAAACTGCCTTCCAGTTTATAGCCTGCTACAGACCACCCTCCCAAACCCAGGAACCCCACTCGGCCTTCCTGAGAACACTGGAAAATATGAAGGTCTCTCCAAACACCATTATATTGGGCGACTTCAACTACCCAAACAGACTGGGAGCATTACTCTAGCTCCAACACCCTAGCCCAAAGGTTCCTAGAATTTATAAACTCAAATGCTATGGAACAACTTGTTACCACTCCCACAAGAGGGGAAAACATACTGGACCTGATCATCACCAACATGGGGACTATGCTCCAGACCAGAGGTGTATCCCTCACTGGTAAGATCAGACCATAAACTAATCTCACTGGATATTCACATTCCGACCCCACCCCCTGCCCAGAAAACCACAGTGAAAAACTTCTCTAAAGCAAATTTCACACTCCTCAAAACTGAGGTGGAATCCTTCAAAGCCCCCGGGCCTGTGGAAAATACGGCCCAGACCGCAGAATCCTTTATAAACGCATTCTATGAAAACCTTCAGGAATGCATGGATCATGCGATCCCAAATAAAACCAAGACCCAATCCTCCAAAGGCAGACGTCCTCTCTGATGGACCCCAGCCATAAACAAACTATACAATAGAAGGAGGAAGCTACTAAATGATAGAGCAAAATCCCAAATAGGGAAGGCATCACTGATCAGTATTAGCAAAAAACTACGGGCACACATAAAATTGTCTAAGGCCAGCTTTGAGAGAAAAATTGCACAGGACACTAAGGATAATCACAAGGCTTTCTTTAGTTATGTTAGGAACCTGGGTGGTAATTCCCAGATATGCTCAGAATTAGTCCAAAATGACAAAAAATACACCGAACCCACAGACACTGCCAACATCCTAGCTGACAGGTTCAGCGCAAACTCCCCCCCCCACCAAAAGGGCAAATATCTATCCCAGCAGAGTGCTGCCCCTGACATCTCAGATGCTCAGGTAAGAGCCGCCCTCTCCAAAGCAAAAAACACAGCATCAATGGGACCAGACGGTGTCCCGGGCTGCGTCCTACATGAACTCCAAGAAGAGCTAAACCCAAACATAAAACTACTGTTCAATCTCAGCCTTACTGCAGGATATGTGCCCAAAGAGTGGCGTACAGCAACAGTGGTCCCTCTCCATTAAAGGTGGTGCCTCAACGGATCCTGGAAACTATCGCCCCATAAGCCTGACTAGCTTGGTCTGCAAAGCTATGGAAAGGATCATCATGGACCTCATAAATAAAGATATTGGGGACCTACAAACACTGGATCCTACCCAGTTCGGCTTTGTTAAGGGCAGATCCTGCCTCTTAAACCTGGTTGATTTCTTTGAAACAGTCACCAAGGCCATTGACGAGGGGAAGGTGGTCCACACAGCCTACCTGGACCTCGCAAAAGCCTTCGATACAATACCCCACTCGGGCATTATAGATAAGCTCACCAGCTTAAATATAAACCCTTATGTCACTAGATGGATTGCAAATTGGCTCAAGGACAGAACCCACATGGTTAGAATTTCTGGAGCCATTTCAGACTCCAAACCAGTTACAAATGGTGTCCCACAAGGCTCAGTCCTGGGACCTCTCGTTCAGTATATATTTCTCTGAGGTACAGGCCAACACGGAAGGACTGTAGCTGACCAAGTTCGCAGATGACTGCAAACTGGGCGCCATAATCGACTCTCCAGCTGACACAAGCATCCTCCAAAAGGGCCTCATAGAAACAGACAACTGGTGCCAGAGCTATGGCCTCAAGCTAAATGCCAAAAAGTGTATAGTCATCCCCTTTGGCAAAAACAAAGTGCCCACAAATTACCACATAGGTGGTAATCCATTAAGTACAGAAGAAGTAATTAGGGACCTGGGGACCCAAGTTGATAGCAATCTCTCATTTGACAACCACGTGGCCAAAGTGGTTAGAAAAACATTTTATATAGCCCACCTAATCATGAAGGGATTCACATCTAGATCAGGGGCGTCATCGTGCCTCTTTACTCATCCCTCATCAGGCCCATAATTGAGTACAATGCCCCTTTTGGGATGTACCTTACCAGACACCTGCAGCAACTGGAAAGACCCCAAAAGTACCTCACCAAGAGGATCAAAGGACTCAAACAGATGCCATATGCTGCCCGGTTAAAGAAACTCCAGCTCTACTCAGTGGCATACCGCCTGTTCAGAGGCGATCTGTGCCTGACATATAAAGCCATGTCCAACCCGGAATTAATGGACATGCTGCACCTCAGAAAATCCAAATCCCATCGAGCTATGTGCTCAAGAGACTTGAACCTCAGCACTGAAATAAATAGGACATGCTGGAGGGACAGATTCATAACCCAGAGGCTCCCTTCACTCTGGAATAAAATCCCAGTCCAGGTTAGGCAGAGTCCCTCATTGACTCTCTTCAAGAGGAATCTTGATGAGTGGATGGGAGATCGTAGCTTTAACCCGGGTATCACTTCTGTGTCACTGTTAGACAGAGGCACAGTATACTAACCTCGAAAAAGGGCATAGCAAAATAAATTTAAAATGGGTGGCGAAAGCCAAACACATTCTGGCTAGGCTTATAAATGCCCTAGGGCAGATAGCCTAGTATGAACCTATGAACCTATTAAAGTACCAAGTAACATGCTGAAAGTAACAAATCTCTGTGATACCCTCATTTGTAAAAATGTTTCTTATCCAAAAAAGACCTGCTGCCTGACAGTTATCTACTTGTTTCATGGGGAAAACATGATCAAAGTAAAAAATGAAAAGCAAACAAGAAACAAGCTCAACATATATTGCTTATAGGACTACTGCAGAGGATATGGACCACGCATGATAGATTGGCATTCTGTTTAGTTTGCAGGTAAAGCCTGTAATGAGCTTAACATAATCTAATCCTGGCCTTTATTACAAATACTGTCATATGCATTTCAATACCCAAGGCTTATACATTATCTAGTTATACAAGTATTCTCTGCATGACAACAACAGAAAGGCTTTCAATGTTGGCAATACTGTTTATTAAAACTTACTTGCATCTTACAATATCAGACAACCTTACCTGATGGTCATTAAAGCACTGCTACTTAAACACAGAGCAAAAGGCACTTTCTGAATAATAAGCATATATCAACAGTATAAAAATGACAGAAACCAGAACATTCTGCAAAATCAATGACAGATGAAAAGCCACTGTAGTACTTGTGTTTACCTTGGATGGGGGGGAATAGTCTGCACTCTGCACATTTACACTGCATAACTGCTCCTTGCCTTGCTTGGACACATCCAGAGTCACTGCATGGGGGAGTGGGGTGCAACAAGTTTGTCACAATTTGAAATGTCTCTGGCTGACTGCGATGGCCCTGACATATTTGTCATACCTCTCAACCTCAGAGCAAGAAATCTGGACAAAGCCATACATAGAAGTGGGACAAAGGCCCAAAAATAAGGACAATTTTTAAATATTGCTCTTATAAACTTAGAAAGATAATAGAATAGTAGGTCTTGTATTAGTATGAATTTTCTGAAGGGTACGAAATCTGAAACTCAAATGTCTTTCATTATTTTCTAACTTCAGTCTTTAATGATTTGCCACTAATTTGCCAAACAAAACCACAATTTTATGAAAAATGGACCAAAAATGTGATGCAAAAATATAAAATAGCCACACAATACAGCTGGGAACCTGTCAAAGAAGGGACACTTAATATTAGTACTGCTAACTTGAGCAGCTGACAAAATAAGAATCTACATGCATTTCTGAAATAAAAGTGATCTATAACCGATTATTACAGTTCTTTATTAATTGTAAACCCTCCATGTTTTCTTCCAAAATTGCCATTTTGCAGAGGGATTATTAGGGGAAGAGCAACATTTTGAGCCAAAATCGGGGACAGTTGAGAGGTTTGGATATGCCTAATTCTATAAAGCAATTTTATTTGCACGTACCTCTCAACCTGTTAATGCAGGAAATCTGGACAGGGCGAAATATATTGGGGGAACATACAAACACTACTAAAAATTGCTCTTGTATAAACTTAAGACAGTTGATAGAATAACAGGTCGTGCTTTAGCATTCATTTTTCTGAAGGTTATGATGTAAAACTCAATGTCTGTCATTTAGTGACTTCATTCCTAAATGATTTGCCAGAAAACCACACATTTTATGAGGAACAAACCAAAAAATAAGAAGCAAATATCTATTCATTCTGCAAAAATATGGACAGCTGAGAGGTATAGGTCAACCAGGGTTGTCTGAGTTTGCTGCCCTTCCCCTCTCAAAATCATGGTCGATTGAAGCCTCCCCCCTGCAACCATTCCAGTGTCCCATTTCTTGGTTATTTTGTCCCATTTACCATAAACACTGTAATGTGCATACTGCTTTACTTCTGCGATGATCTGGATTTAATTTGAAAGTTTTATTTTGCATTTTTACAGCACAAACCCCAATAGATATCTGCTAAACCAAGCAATGCAGTCTCACAATGAAAACAGACTTGGCATTAAAACTTCTCTGCCCTTGAAATTCACATGCATTGAAACGGCATTGAAACCCACATTCAAAGAAAATACATTTTGCCAGTGGCAGATAAAGATTAACTTTGGGCTGTTTTCAAATCATAGGCCCCTTGAACACTAAACATACACATGCTCTTTGATACACCTTCCCGATTTTATTAAATTGTATTCTTTGTACAATACAGTACAGCTGTTAGAGGGCATTTTAAATTTATTGTTTTGAACATTAGTAAACAATGAAACAAAATGCATGCACCAATGACAAAACTACCCAATTCAGAACATCTCCATCATAAGTCTACTCAACCTTCTACACTCCACCAGTATCAGTAAATATGCACAATCTCTGAAGTGTAAAAGTCATCTAAATAATTCCACATTAAAAAAATCTGTAACAATGAAGAGATTGCTGCTAGCAAACAACTTTATATGTCATTTTTTATTCATTTACAAATAAAGTGCCTGCTGCCCTTGAGGAATAAATTGCCTATGTTGCATGCATTAAAAAAAAATGATGAGCTAGTAATATCGCAATAGAGACTGTATGGCAAACTGATACCTAGAGTAGTAACTATGAACCTGTTATCTTTGCCAAAAAGGACTGCAGCAACCACCCACTTTACAACACAGTACAGTATCAGCAATGCATCTATCTACTGTGGGAGTAGAACCCACAACCTTCTGCATCAAATGCAAGTACACTACCTGTTGTGCTATTAACAAGGAAAGCAGATTCAGAATAAGCAGCACTAAAGTTTTGTTCCCCTGCAGCTCTCCGCTCCTTGTAAAATCTACTTGATACACAGTTGTATCTCTGAACTTTGCAGCACAAGAAATCTTGAAAAAAACAAAATTTATTGGGGGGGGGGACAAAAGCCCAAAAACCAGGGACACATTTTAAACATTGCTTATACAATGTTGGAAAGATGCTAGAATAAAATGCTGTGTTACCACCATACATTTCATTGCCACGTCTTTAACCCAGGGGACCCTGTGCAAAACAGTCAGAGAAACGTACCACTATGCCAAATCAGCTGTTTTGTGAAAGACAGGAAGACAAACTTAAATGGCTACCATTTAGTGAATTCAGTTCTCACCATAGCCATCAACCTCTTGGCACAAAACACCTGAACAAAGCCAATAATGGGGGAATACAGCCCCCAAACATATTCAGTGAATTCAGTTCTCACCATAGCTCTCAACCTCTTAGCAAAAAACATGTGGACAAAGCCAGTAATGAGGGGGGGATACAGCCCCCAAATACTCAATGAATTCAGTTCTCACCATAGATAGCTCTCAACCTTAGCACAAAATACCTGGACAAAGCCAATAATGGGGGAATACAGTCCCAAAAATAGGGACAAATTTCAAATATCCATGTTATAAACTTAGACATCTGCTAGAATAAACAGTTTTGTGTTACCATGTACTTTCTGAAGAATATGAAGTCTGAAATTCAAATGCCTGTTATTTTTAAACATTTAACCAGGAAACTAGTCTGACTTGGAACAAAAGACAATTTTCAGCAGAGCAGGGAGAAACTCCAGACACATCTTTGTAAGATGGGAGGACATGCAGACTCCACACAGAAGGCACCCCAGCCAAGAATCAAACCAGAGAACCTGTAGCTGTCAGGGAGCAATGCTACCAGTGCACCACTGCATTACAGACTTTGCAAACCAAGGAAAAATATGGATACAGAAACCACAGATTTTATGAGGAACAGAACAAATATGAGGCAAAAATCTGCAAATTTTTTTAGAAATGGTGGTGGATAGGGAATTCAGGTCTTTGCCACCTACATCCAAGGTACAGGGTTCAAGCCTGAGTATCTCTACCCACCACCATTTGTTTTCTCTAGCCACCAGTATATAGCAACTGGGGCATTTTACACACATGCTAAAACCACCAATGTAGTTTATAGTACAAGTTACAGAACATGTCCCCACATAATTCAGCCAACACACACACACACTGTGAACATATCCGAATCCAGCCAGCGACCAAACAGAATCCATCTGCATGGCAGCCGAATCCAGCAACCGATCGACCAACCAACAGAACATGTCTGCACATAATCAATCCATTTGCACGACAGCCAGTGACCAACCGACTCGATACGAAGCCTGCGCAGCGAGATCTGAGAGAGCTCTCAGCTCACTCCTCATTGGCCCTGTCTGCAAGGGAAGCAGTCCGGAGCTCCTCTGTTCTGTGTGGTCATCGACCACACAGATTCCTGGGTATCCTACAGCACAGGTTGCTGGGTACCTCTTTCTCTGCATCCGGACTGCTGATAAAGGCAGTCTGAGTGATTTTTTGTTTTACAGATTTTTTTCTTGTTTTTTTCTAGGTGGGAGGGCTGCAGACCGGCAGTCCGATAGCACAAGCCGCCCCTGCCACAGGGTGATATTCCAGCTGAGGGATATTTTGAGACACAATACTATTCTCAGAGATTTATGCCTGCAACACTTAGTAAATCACCAAATTTTACACAAATAATAAGCATTAACTTCCTCAGTTGTTTGGTGAATCAATCAGTTAGTAGAATCAGTTTTCCACAGACTCACTTCAGCAAAACCATAGTGCAACTTTGCCTAGACCCAGCAAAAAATCCTGTCAGAAAACACAAAAGTCAAAACTTCACAAAAAGCCTGAATAGCAATGAACCTGTATTCCACATACATGGCATATAAAAAATCAGAATCAGAGACCCATCCAAGGCCTGCTAAAGATAATGTTATGCATCTTCATGCATGCAAATGCTTTTTAAGGGAAAATCAAAGGTTATTTCCATTAGGATACAACCAGAAAGGCACAAGGAAAAGGTACAATATGAAACAGTGGATGAGTCTGCAGGCTGGAAAAGTCTGATGCTCCAAGTGGTCCTAATTATTCAGAGACATCGTAGCAGCTCCTGCTGCAGGAACTCTATGATATCAGGATATTTTGTTAACATTTGTATTTATTGTAGCTGCAAATGTAGTGTTTTTTCAACTTACTTTTGTAGTATCAGTCAACATTATCCTCCACTTTTTCTGCAGTGTCAATACAATATGTGAAAAAGCTCCATAACTTATTAGACTAATCTTTTAACACTGAAAATGCATAACATTAATGCAGTCAATTTTGGAGCAATCACAATGTGTAAGGCTATATGAATTAAGAGCTACATGCTGCATTTGAAGCTACTGTAGTTATTTACTGCATTCTGTAGCAAATTAACCCTTTACCAAATGATTTAAAGAAACCTATTGGATCATTTTAAAGAACACTAATTTTAAGAGTAAACTGCCTTCTGTACCCTTTCACAAACAATCTTGTCAGAGGTAAGGCTGTGCTATGTTTCAAGTAATCCTGACCAAATATATATATATATATATATATATATATATATATAAGATACTATACTTCTACCTAATGCTATTATATGGCCATATACGACTCACAGACGTATCAGTATGTTCTCTAATAAACTTGGAGCCTCCTCCTTTTACAAAAGCAGACAGCACTAAAATCTCTAATTCCCTCCCACTGCTCGGAGAGGTAAAACTACTTCAACACTCCCTATCGTGCTCATGCAGCACCATGTAACAACTGTTGCTATCTACATGTATCTAATCTCTTCACTGTCACTGCTCAGCTCTATTAACTTCTCCTACCACCTAAGAAAAACATGACCAAAAGTTCTAGTTCTTCTCTTCTAAAGTCATTTTCTATCAAACACAACAGACTTATTTACAACTAGTAAGAAATATTTTTCTACGTTTTTCTACTACATCATACTCCTCTCACTGCAAAGATTCATGTGTTGAACATGAGAAGAATAAATCTAAGATGACTTCCCTGCTTAGGCTAGCAGAAGCATATCGGTGTCAAGCAGGAGTGGAAATCAAACCAGAAGTAGAAAAAAAAAAATCACACAGCAACTGAATGTGCCAAAAAACAAAAGAAAGAATATAAGGAGAAGGATCAGATAAGAAGGAAAGAAATGTGGAAAAGGCATAAATATGGTTGCAAGTACAGAAAACTTAACTTCTAGAAGAACCTCATGTTGATCAGGAACAAATGCAGGAATGGTTAAGGAGAGGCGAATTCAAACCAAGAGATGAAAGGTTAATATTGGTGGCACAAGATAGTGGGCTAAGTACACGCTGGTTTGCAAAGTCCATTGAATATGTGGGAGAAACAGACAAATGTAGGTTTTCGAAAACAGAATTGGAAACAGTAGCACACCGCGTTGCTGGTTGTGACATACTAATGACAGGACTGTACACTGAAAGGCATATCAATGTAGCACAACTGTTGCACTGGAGATACATTATAATACTGAAGTGGCTGAAAAACACTGGAAACATGAGCCACAAAGCATTACAGAAAATGAAGTGTACATCATATGCAATCATCCATTACTAACCGTTCAAAAGACAGATAATAGAAAACAGGATATAGTAGTCGAAGAAAAAAGACAAAAGTAGCATTGATCATTGAAACTGCCACACCCAGTGACTACAGTGTCTTGAATACAGAGATACCCAGATAGTTCCAAATGCAGTAGGAGTAATGGGTCTTTATAAAAAGAGTCTACAATCATATTTAGATAGGTTACCAATGCATGTAACTCAGTACGAATTGCAGAAGGAGTCATTGCTGGGCACATTGCGAGTGCTGCAAAGAGCAGTAATGGCTGACAAAGACTGAAACAATACTAGCTTCATGAACTTTAATTGTACTTTGACTTAGGAATGGGATCCATTCCTGTCATGGCATTAGAAACCCAAAAGATTTGAAGAAATTCAAAGGGAGCTCCACAAGATGAAAAAAAGGGGAAGTTCACTTTCTCAGCGGGTTAGGTACCTGGACATAGCCCAGGGTGGCATACCTCTCAACTGTCCAGATTTTGCCTCAATTTTGATCTGCTCCTCCTTACATTTTGGTTTTCTGTCAAATCACTGGCAAATCATTGAGGATTGAAGTCAGAAAATAATGGCAAACATTTAAGTTTGAGTTCATACCCTTCAGAAAATTCACACTAATGCACATTAATGCAATACCTGTTGTTCTATCAACTTTATAAATTTGTAAGAGCAATATTTAAAAATTGCCCCTAGTTTTGGGGCTTTGTTCCTCCCCCATAGCTTTGTCCAGCTTTCTTGCTCTAAGAGGTTGAAAGGTAAGTGGGGTGGCGAGTCTGTACTAAGGAAATAATGGACTAATCAGTTGCCCAAAAAGGCTAGAGAGATAACTTTATTAGGTACAGGGAATAAAGAAACTTGTAGGCTGGTTTATGGATTAGCATTATTTACTGTTCATCACCTTTTCCTAATGATAGTCAAGTGAAAACCATTTAGGAAAATGGTGGCACCATTATTTATACATGCCTATATAGTTACAAACACAGGTTAAATAATACTCACAAACAATTCAATAGGTTCCTTTCATGACTTAAGAATCATACAAGTCTTTTTACACAAACACATTATAAATTGTTCAGTTTTGATGTTGGATAATAGACCAGCGTTGATGCCCTTAATGTCAACCAAAGAAATTTGACAAACAGCGCATGCTCTGAGAAATAACTTTGGTGCATGTAACAAAACAAAACAACAACAAAAAAAGTTATTTGCAGCACCCCACCCCACACACCCCTCCAACTCAGAAATAGTACAATACTGGGGAAAAAGCATATTCTCCAAACCCGGTATTATAGCGATCTTGCACAACTGTTGATCAGCTGTTGTGTCATCTAAGTTGTTGGCAAAACATCTGTAGACTAACCCACAAATCCACATACATGATGCTTATAGAAGCATCATGTATGTGGATTTGTGGGTTAGTCTACAGATGTTTTGCCAACACAATTTAGGTGACAGAACAGCTGATCAACAGTTCTGCAAGATGGCTGTAATACCGGGTTTGGGGAATATGCCTTTTCCCCAGTATTGGACTATTTCTGAGTTGGAGGGGGGTGTGGGGTGGGGTTCTGCAAATAACTTTTTTTGTTGTTTTGTTATATGCACCGAAGTTATTTCTCAGAGCATGCGCTGTTTGTCTTTGGTTGACATTAAGGGCATCAACGCTGGTCTACTATCCAACATCAAAACTGAACAATTTATAATGTGTTTGTGCAAATAGACTTATACACACACAGTATATATTATAGATACATGTGAACATAGTCTCTAAATTAACATGCAAGAAACATGGATACATATTACATTGATTTTTGCATGGCAAACACACAGTTGGTGATTACTCAATGAGGAAAAAAAAGCTTAACCATACCCATGGATAGTTTGATTAGTGGTTCTCTTAGGGAAAGGGTTCATAGGTTGGTACCAGGCTATCAGCCCTAGGGCCTATACAAGCCTAGCCATAACAATTCCCTGGCTATTTCTTCCCACACTATTTACTTCCCTGGACCCCTGTCTAGTAGGGCAACTGACGTGATCCCCGGGGTGAATTTCCTTTCTCCCATCCAAACGTCAAGGTTCCTTTTGAAGAGGGCCAAAGAGGCACTCTGCTTGACATGTATGGGCAATCTATTCCGGAGTCTCTGGGTCAGGAACCTATCCCTCCAGCAGGTTTTGTTTATTGGGATGACAAGGTTTAGATCCCTGGAGCGTTTGGCTCTTGAGGGATTGGGATTTCTTTAAGTGTAGCATGTCCAACAGCTCTGGGTTTGACATGGCCTTGTATGTTAAGTAGAGATCGCCTCTGAATAGACTATATGTGACAGAGTATAGCTGGAGTTTAAGGCGGTCAGCGTAGGGCATCTGCTTTAGGCCTTTGATTCTTTTAGTGAGGGTTTTTGGTAATGTAGTGTAAGGCTGGGGGTTGAGGCAGCAGCAGCGTTAGGGTAAGCATACAACAGTAAGGTAACAGTTATTGTGTGTGCTAACCCTATATAATACCTTACCATAAACCCTTTCCCTAACAGTACCACCACAACAAGATACTTACAAACACACTTCGCATACATCAAGAAACACAAAAAACACTGAAGTTGTCACCTAAACTAGCCCTTACTCAAACTGTAACACTCACATTACCCAAACACACAAAAAAACACTATCTATCCCCTTCCTTAGTCCTAACTCTAACCTTAAAAAATACATACATACACATACTCTCATTCACTTTTTGTTTGTTTATTTATTTAATATTTGTTTACTAGGAAAGTCTGACTGGGGTACATCCTATTTTCAGGGGAGACCTAGGGAGAAATGCCCTACACGCATGTCTTTAGAATGTGGGAGGAAACCAGAGCACCTGAAGGAAACCCATGCGAACGCACGGAGGACATGCAGACTCCACACAGAAGGCACCCCAGCTGAGAATTGAACCGGAGAACCTCTTGCTGTGAGGTAACAAGGAAAACCGCTGCACCACTGCGCCACCCTTAGTTATTCAATGAATGCTGAAGTTTTCAAAAATAAAATGTTAGTATTAGCACAGACCCCCTACTTTTACACAGCCACACCACACACAAGTTTAGACAGATAAAATATCATATGTACATAAGAAAACTAAAATACAGCGAACATTTACAAGGTGTATACACAGTGCATTAGTATACACAAATGTGCATATACATTTAAACACACCAGAGTGTATGTCATTTGATCACTTCTAGAACTGTCAGCAATCCAATTGATCAAATACAGCTGGTCACTAACACAATTAAACAAAAACTGACAAAAAATCACCCATAACCCTTTTAAGAATAAAAGCATCTGCTAAGTGTTCTTACGCTAAAAACTAAGCACAATGTAGAGATAGGGCCCCACCCCCACGCCCTTTGCATCTCACCACCCAACCCAACAAGATTCTGCATGACACTGTTTCACATATGTATAACTTTTAAAATATATAAAATGCATATGTTTTATAAAACATTTACTTTAATGTATGTGTAGCACACAGTGGAGTTAATTGTTGAACTCTTCGTATGTCTCCGTTATAATCTTATAAATGCCTTTGTTTTAACAGACGTTTCACACATTGTCATAACAACTTTCTACATGTAACAAGGGAGCTTTTCTCCCAGAGCCTCCACTAAAAATGGAATTCAGTCCAATTTTCTAGGTAAATAATTGTAAATAAATAAATACCACACACACACACACACATCATACATACAGTACGATCGGCTGTGACAAATGATATGTATGCCAATTAAACTGAGCATGACCATTCATTCTAATAGCATATTCACAGGCAACTTCAACTACCCCATCTATAAGCTGGGAATCCTACACAACCCCAGACTTGCAGACCCAGAGATTCATGGACTTAGTAAATACAAACACCATGGACCAGATAGTCCATACACCCATCATAGGTGCAAACATATTGGACCTGGTACTCACAAATATGGAAGAATGCTGATGCCCCTCCATACAAAGTGCAAAGTCCTCTCTGATGAGGTCAGACCACAAAGCTGTCTCCTTCAAAATAAAAATCAATTCTGGGACCCTCTCTCAAACTAAATACTTAGTGGGCAAATTAAATCTACATAGGCACAAAAAGCTGTATCAATGAATCCAATGAACGACAACAATGCTGAGCAAAAAAGACCTTTATAACAACACAAAGCTTTCAGGTTATACACCCTCTCTCAATGCTTAATACAGGTTCATTAAAAACAGTTTAAATAGGAGTCAGAGAGAATCACATGACACGCAGCCCAAGCATCATATGAACATCAATTAAAACAATACATTATATACATAATAACATAAAATGTACAAAAACATATGGAAAATATAATCATACCTATCAATTTATCTTAGTACGCTGTATTTTAACCAATACAGGCTTTAAAGAGACAGCGGAATTCAGACCAGGTGGACTGTCAGCTGATAGTCTAATGATCCATTCAAACTCTCTTATTTCCAACAGATTTCCTATGTCACCTCCCCTAATGGATGCATAGACATTATCAATCACCCTAAACCTAAAATTATGATCTACACCATGCACATTAATATGTTTAAATAAGGCAATGAAGAAGGGCATGTGAGAGCAATGCCTTATTTAAACATATTAATGTGCATGGTGTAGATCATAATTTTAGATTTAGGGTGATTGATAATGTCTATGCATCCATTAGGGGAGATGACATAGGAAATCTATTGGAAATAAGAGAGTTTGAATGGATCATTAGACTATAAGCTGACAGTCCACCTGGTCTGAATTCCACTGTCTCTTTAAAGCCTGTATTGGCTAAAATACAGCGTACTAAGATAAAGTGATAGGTATGATTATATCTTCCATATGTTTTTGTACAAATTACATCTACCACAGCCAGTTTTAAGGTAAAGATTGCATCCCAGGCTGAGGACAATCACAAGTGTTTAGCTAGCTAAAAATAATTTCCAAAAGATCCAAAGGCAGTACCCGCAGAAACAACTGTTAATGGAGCCACCTATGTGGAGCCGGAAGACATATAAAATCTGCTGGCCAACAAATTCAGTACAATTTGAACCCCCCCCCCCTAAGGCAATACCATGTGTTTTCTAAGGCCAAGAACACTGTATCAATGGGCCCCGATAATACCCCAGGATGTCTTCTACATAACCTGAAACAGACCTATCAGGACCACTGGAGTTGCTATTTAACCACATCTTCTAGACAGACTTTGTGCCATGTGAATGGAGGACAATAGTCATTCACCTGCACAAAGGCAGTCCATCAACGGACCCTGGGAACTAGACCCATAAGTTTGACTATTTTCACATGGAAAGAATGATCATGGAAATGATTAACAATGACAAAGAAAATCTTCAGACACTGGATCCAACCCAGTTTGGCTCAGTCAGGAGCAGATATTGCCTACTAAACATGGTAAACTTCTTTGAAAAGGTCACCAAGGCAATAGATGAGGGCAAAATGGTGCATATTGCCTACCTTGATCTTGCTAAGGCTTTTGAAATAATATTGCACTAGGGCATTATAAGAAAACTCACAGAATTAGTCATAGACCCTTATGTTACGCAGTGGATAGCCAGCTGGCTCTCAAGATCCAGTAAATTAGGATAAGGGAGGCCACCTTCACAGAGAAAGGCCTGTCACTAGCGGAGTCCCTCAGGGCTCTGTGCTGGGTCTGCTACTTTTTGGCACTTACTTCATGCAAGTCAAGGCTAACTTGACAGATCTCTGGCTGACCAAGGTTGCAGAAGACAAACTAGGAGCAGTCATAAATCTCTCTAAGACACAAACATCCTACAGGAAGGACTAACACAGACAAATAAACAGTGCCAAAGTCACGGCTTAAAACTCAATACCAAGAAAGGCATACTACCCTTTTGGAGTTTGGCAACCCTAGAAAACTACCTCATTGATAACACGCCCTCTAAGAGTAGACCCAGTAGTCAGGGATTTGGGGACATATGCAGAAAGCAACCTGGCTTTCAACTAACACATGTCTGAGAAAGCACAAAAATCCTTCTATGTTGTTCAACTTACAAGAAAGGGCATGACGTCTAGGTCCAAGGAGGTCACTGTTCTTCTGTATTCCTCCTTCATCAGACCCACCACCGAGTACAAAGTCCCCATCAGTATGAACGTGACCAGCACATGCAGCAAATGGAATGTCAGCAGAGGTTCCTCACAAAAAGAATACAGGGTGTTAACATGTCCTGTGCAAATTGTCCCATAGCCCTGTCTCTACACTCCATTTCCTACAGAATGTTAAGAGGTAATCTATGCCTTGCATTCATGGCATCTTTGGATTTTGCTAATGGATCTTTTGCATATCTGCAAAACAAATATCAGAGCTTCTCAGTCTAGGGATTTAAACCTTGCTTGCAACATAAATACAACATCTTAGAGGGGCAGGTATGTATCTCAGAGAATCCCCCTATTTAGGAACAGGCTTTCCATCCATGGAAGCACAGATCTTACCGAACCATGTTCAAGCATAACCTGGACGAGTGGATGGGAAATCAGAAATTCACCTAGGAGTAGCACCTAAGCCTCTAGTGGATAGAAGAAGACTGCAAATCATGCTCAAACTCGCATATACCCACTTAAAAATCCTCTAAGGCACAAAAAACGTGCGGTATACATTTGGGATGCATGGCTGGGCTCCACAGTTAGGCAACCAGCCACTGCTTGGCTGTATTCATCTATGCAATACAAGGAACCTGTTGCATTTTGCTGACCATAAGTACAATATTATAATGTATTTTGCACTTTTAAACTGTATTTTTGTTATATTGCTGATTTTCTTAAAAAGTGCAACAAATCAGCAAAAAACATTTGTCTGTTGTAGCATAGACTAGATTCAGACCTGCTGAATCTGGTTCCGTTTGTTAAACGGAGCAATAAACCAGGCTATCTTTTGTTGGAGAAGGCTCCACATGCACCCTTGTGGTAGGAGAGTGCAGTTAGGACTCATCTGATTGAAGGTTGCTGGCATAGGACTCAGGTTTTAGCTTTTGTATTGGTTGTTGTGACTTTCGGCTTTTCCCGGTTAGGGGTCGCCACAGCGGAACTCTGGTCCGCTAATGATTGGCAGTTGATTTTTACGTACCGAGTTGCCAGCCCTGATGCACAACCTTCAACAAAGGTACGCCCATTCACGCATGTCTCCACGCAGAAGACACTGAGAGTCGAAGCGGACAGCGTCTTACTGTGAGGCGACAACGCTACCGCAGCACCACCACCGCGGTTAGCTTTTGTATTGGTTAAATTGTTTAATTCAGTTTGCTCACTGCTACTACATAAGCAATGGATTTGTGCTTATTTTAACACAGCTCCACAGAGTAAGGCAACCAGCCACTGATCTGCTGTATTCATCACCACCACCACGGTTAGCTTTTGTACTGGTTAAATTGTTTAATTCAGTTTGCTCACTGCTACTACATAAGCCATGGGTCTGTGCTTGTTTTAACACAGCTCCACAGAGTTAGGCAACCAGCCACTGATCTGCTGTATTCATCTGTTTGTGTGTAGCACACCTCCATGCACTACCACACAGTGGGGGAAACCACTGGCAGTTGCAAATACACAAACTTCAGTAGATAACTTTTCCCTTAGTAGCTGTCCGTGATCTGGCTGAGAAGTCCTTAAATTGCACATAGCTGCTCAGAGAGCACCTCAGCTGTGCTTTTGTCCCTTAAACAGCCCCAAAACCACCAAATCTACAATAGTTTCATACCATTTACAGAACCCCCAACTAGTGTAGACCATTTATAGAGCACCCCATTGGTACACACCCTGTTTAGGGCACCCAGTTATATTACGCCCCTCCATTTTCTCTCCCACTGTGAAAAAAGGATTTAACAGCATTATGGATGGTCAGTTGCCGTCCATTTCTCCTACCAGCCTGAATGACATGGGTATCCTGAAGCAGTGAAGCAAATACCTCATGTACACTGACAACCCTCTACTCCTAAATCACCAAATACAATTTGTGAGAGATCCATCTGGAATCCTTGCTCTCTTGCACACACACCAACACTGAACAGGTTGTCAGCTCACATGCTACACCTCCTATGCAAACCATGCACTCAATACAGAAACCATCATACTCGGAGGTGCTCACCAGAAACTTACTTAAAACACAAACATACAGATATACAGAGCTAAATATATTTTTCTTGCACTTCAGAGTTGTGTACTGTTAACTGTTGCTTGACTAATTTTATATAATTGCTGGCTGACTTCAGAGTTGTGCACTGTTATTTTTGCTTCACTGTATAGTTTTTCAGATCTCTGCTGAAGGTGCTGTTTTCCCCTACCCACCCTTTCTATTCTTGTGTTGTTTTCCCCTACCCACTCTCCCTATCCCAGTTTTGTTGTTAAAATTTGGAGGCTTTTGAAGTTGCCTGCCCCCCACTGTAGATTTGATCTGGGACACTCCCCCCAGTCCCATCTCTTTACCTCATTCTACCCAATAGACTCCTTCTGCACTTGTTTTTAGTCATTTTTAATTTAACTGCATTTTTTTAAACTTGTTGGTCTAACATTGCTCATACTCAAGTGTGCTAGCTTGCATTGCATTTGAATTTATTTTACTGCTGTTTTAGCTACTTTTCTGTATTAAAAAAAAAAAAAAAAAAAAGTCTAAGCCTGTTTCCTACCTTTCCTGTAACTAGTGTAGTCCAGATTCAGATTTGCTGTATCCAGGACTGTATGTAAGCTTCTGAGCCCCCCAAGCTTTCTGTGTTGGAGGGAAGCCTTCTAGCTTATCAGTGGAAGTGGTAAGCACTAGGTAACCAATCTACCACATAAGGAGTGGTTCTGGCCCAGAAATTGTAGTTATTGGCCATTTGGGCAGTTTTTCCATCTCTCTCGACTTTCTGATTTAAAAGCCCGCATTTGCACTTAGTTTAGTCCAGATAAAGATTCTTAGTTTTAGCACTTGAATTTGCTTATTCGTGATCAGCACTTGTTCAGAACTTATTGTAAGCACTAAATAAGCTACTAATTACTACAGCACTCAACCTTCCTCATTACCTAGAGGAAAACAGTTTTGGTACTTATTTTCCTCACTTGCTTAGAGAAAAACAGCTCTTGTACTCGCTTTCCTCACTTATCTAGAGGAAAATATTTTTTATTCAGGCATGTCCAAGGGTCAGCTCCCAGTGATCTCTCCTGTCTATCTGATGAATGTGGGCATCTTGGGGCAATGTAGAAATTGCCTCATGTACACAGACAACGCTCTCCTCCTACCACCCAACACTACAACCTGTGAGAGATGCACTTATCTAGCCAAACTGGAGGTAAAGCTCTCTCCAACCAAGACTGAACTTGACAGTCAAGAGGAGAAGGTAAACACTTGCACCACACCACACATCACATAGTCTCACTAAATCTACACCACCAAAATCCACACAGAAACACAAAAACATTAGTGGAGGCTCTCACTAATAATCTGCTCAAGCAACAGAGACCTCCAAAGCAGAAATGCAAGCAATCTCCACCCCCAACACAACCCAACTGACATAGCCCGCAGACTCGGTGTGCCACTAAACCACAGCCAATAAAGGCAAAATAACGTACCCAACACACTAGTCATAGGTGACTCTATAGTCAGGCACACTGGTGTCCCACTCACCAGGCTAAACAAGGAGAAGGTTACTGTCAGCTGCCTGTCGGGTGCCAGGATCCGCCACATAACCCACACACTCAGGTCACTCCACAAGTACAAATATGAGTCTGTCATTGTCCATGTTGGTGTGAACGACCTGAGACGTACCTCCCTGGACTACATGAAAAGAGACATGGAAGAGCTCTCCGATCTTGTAGCCTAGGCAGGTATGACCCTAGCCCTGAGTAGCATTCTGCCATCACCCAGAATGATACTGCAGTACAAGGACAAAATGACTGACACCAGAAGCTTAGCCAATTGTTGAAGTCATTCTAAAGGGATCCAGTATCTGTCTGCCTGGGATGACATGGTCGACAGACCACGGTGCATTGCCAGAGATGGCCAGCACCTGTCACCTCTGGGATTCCAGATACTGGCTAAGGTTCTTTCCGCCCCTATAGTGCCTTTTTTTAGGCAAGATTCAAATGACAAATTCACCACTGTAACAGGAACAGGCAAGCAAAAACTGAGGGTGATGCTACTCAATGCTAGAAGTCTAAATCTCAAAATGCACTCACTCGAGGCACTCCTTAAAATGGAAAACACTGATATCTGTGCAGTGACTGGTTCAAGGCTCAAAAAAGCAACCCTGCATTACCAGGCTATAACTCATACCACACTTTTCGGCCATGTAACCTGGACCGGAACACCAAAGGCGGAGGTGTCCATATTCATTAAGGTTATCCACACCTCCAGGCTAGTTGCTCAGCATAATGCATCCAAGGTTATCCAAGTGCAACTAAATCTGGGCAAAACTGCAATCCAAATTGTAGCTTGCTACAGATCCCCCACCATGCCCCAGGATTCCCACTCCTCTTTTCTTGATGTACCGGAAAATATTAGGGTTCAACCAAACACCCTAATAATGGGCGATTTCAACTACCCCACCATTAACTGGGAAAACTACTCTTGTACCAACTCCTTCACTCAGCGTTTTCTGGAATTCATAAACTCCAATGCCCTGGATCATCTTATCCACACCCCCACCAGGGGCAACAATATCCTAGATCTAGTCATTACCAAAATGAGTGACTGGTGTTCCACACCTGAAGTCAACGCCTGACTGGTCCGATCCGACCATAAGCTAATCACCATAGATATCCACATTCTGCCCCCACTCCCATTAAGGAAACCATGGTAAAAAATTTCTCCAAAGCCAACTTCATGCTTCTCAAGACAGAAGTGGTGAACTTCATGACATCATACAGATAGACAATACAGTTACAACTACTGAATCCTACACAATTGCACTTTATAAGCACTTACACGAGTGCATGGATCATGCTATCCCAAACAGAACCAAGATATCCTCCAAAAAAAGGAAGCCAATCTGGTGGTCCCCTGCATTAAACAAACTGTACAACAGAAGGAAGAAACTGTTGCAAAAGAGAGTAAAATCCCATGAGTGGAGGAGCTCACTGGTCAGCCTCAGTAAGAAGCTGCGATCCCTGATATAATCCTCCAAAGCTAGTTACTGATTCTAAAGACAACCACAAAGCATTCTATAGCTATGTCAAGAATCTCAGTGGCAACACTCAGATCTGCTCTGAGTTACAGCACAATGGCACTAAATATACAGACCCATCTGATATTGCCAACATCCTGGCAGATAGGTTCTTTGCTAATTTTACCCCCCTCTCACCCCCTAAAAGGCCCCTCTCTATACCGGAAGAAATGAAAGTTCCTGTAATCACAGCTGCATAGGTAAAAACCACACTCTCCAAAGCCAAGAACACAGCATCCATGGGACCAGACAACATCCCAGGCTGCGTTCTACACAAACTACAGAACGAACTGGCACCTCACCTAAGTACTGTGTTCAATCATAGCCTCACCTCAGGCTTTGTGCCCGCTGAATGGCGCACAGCGACGGTTATCCAACTCCACAAGGGGGGAGCCACCACGAACCCCGGGAACTACCACCCCATTAGCCTGACGAGCCTGGTCTGCAAGGCCATGGAACATATCATCATGGAACTTATAAACAAAGACATTGGAAATCTCCAAACTCTGGACCCCACCCAATTCAGGTTTGTAAAAGGCAGATCATGTCTCCTAAACCTGACAGACGTCTTTGAAGCAGTTACCAAAGCCGTAGACGAGGGTAAGGTGGTTCACACAGCCTATCTAGATCTTGCCAAGGCTTTCAACACCATCCCCCACTCTAGAATTATAGATAAACTAAACTAGGTATAAATCCCTATGTCACAAGATGGGTTGCCAACTGGCTCAATGACAGAACCTACACTGTGAAAGTAGCAGACTCCAAATCTGACTTCAGACCAGTGACAAGTGGAGTACCACAGGGTTCAGTCCTGGGTCCTCTCTTGTTTGGTATCTACTTCTCTGAAGTACAGGCTAACACAGAAGGTCTTTGGCTAATGAAGTTCGCCGATGACTGCAAACTAGGAGCCATAACCAAAACTCCTATCGATGTGGACATCCTACAAAAGGGCCTCATTGAGACAGATGCCTGGTGTCAAAGCCATGGCCTCAAGCTCAGTGCCAAAAAGTGCATTGTCATCCCCTTTGGTAAAAACTCTGTACCCATGAACTACAACATAGGTGGTAGTATACTTAACACCTAAAGTGTGATAAGAGACCTTGGGACACAGGTGGACAGCAGTCTCTACTTTAACAATCACATTGCCACAGTAGTCAGGAAATCCTTCTACATGGCACACCACATCACAAAAGGTTTCTCATCCAGAAAAAAAGAGGTCATTCTTCCCCTCATCTCATCACTCATTAGACCTATTATAGAGTACAACGCCTCTTTTGGTATGTACCTCACAAGACATCTACAACAACTGGAAAGGCCGCAGAAATACCTCACAAAGAGGATTACCGGCCTCAAACAGATGCCCTACGCAGACCATCTCAAAAAACTCCAGCTTTACTCCGTCGCATATCGCCTACTCAGAGGTGATCTCTGCCTAACATACAAAGCTATGTCAAACCCAGAGCTGTTGGACATGCTCTACTTAAAAGAAATCCCAATCCCTCCGAGCTACACACTCTAGGGACCTAAACCTTGTCACCACAATAAACAGAACATGCCAGAGGGATAGATTCCTGTCCCAGAGACTTCCCATACTCTGGAATAAACTACCAGAGACTTCCCATACTCTGGAATAAACTACCAATCTATATCAAACAAAGCTCCTCATTAACACTCTTCAATAAAAATCTTGATGATTGCATGGGAAATAGGAAAATCACCCCGGGGATCACTTCTGTGGCTCTGCTTGACAGTGGCACAGGAAAATAATTTTATTGGGTGGCAAAAGCCAGGGTACCTTTTTGGCTGGGCTTGTATAGGCCCTAGGGTCAATAGCCTAGTACCTACCTATGAACATGCTACACCTAATACAGCACCTAGAGCACTCAATGCACATAAAAACACAAGCACCATTATCTCACCAAATAAGCCCCTAAAGCACATCTAAACCATTTTTTGTCACAGGTGACTCCATTGTAAGACACACAGATGTCCCACTCACCAGGCTCGATAAGAAGGTTACAGTCAGCTGTCTATTGGGTGCCAGGATCCATCAGATCACACATGCACTCAAGTCTCTGAACAAATACAGTTATGAGACTCTCAAACTTCATAATGGTGTGAATTACTTGAGGAATACTTCAATGGACTATAAGAACAGAGACATGATTGAATTCTTTGAATGTGTGTCCCAGGCAGGTGAGCAGTATTCTACCCTCACCTAGGATACCACCACAATATAAACAAAAAAATGATTGATTTCAACAACTGGCTTAGTTTCTGGTGTCTTTCTAAGGGGATCCAGTTCCTGTCAGCCTGGGATGACATGGTTGATAGACCACGCTGCTTTGCCAAAGATGGTCTTCACCTGTCACCTCTAGGCTTTCAGTTACTGGCTAAGGCACTTGCCGCCTCCATGTTGCCTTTTTTAGGCAAGGTTTCAAGAGCAAAACTTCTGACGTGACAATATCACTCACAAACAAATTAAAGGTTATGCTGCTTAACACTAGGAAATTAAATCAGAAACTGCACTCTCTGGAAGCACTCCTCTCCCTTGAGGATGTTGATGTCTGTGCAGCCACAGAAACTTGGTTCAGGGTCACAGAGTGCACCCCGGCCTTGCAAGGTTACAATGCCTTCCACATGTTAAAACCGCAAAATGAATGTGTGAGAACCAAAGGAGGCATAGTATCTATCTTCATTAAAGTTAAATACACCTCTATACTGGTGAGACAGGAAAACTCCATGGAGTTACTCCAAGTTCAACTAACTGTTGGTAAGAGCCCCCCTTTAGGTCATTGTTACCTATAGGCCCCCTTCAATGTATCCATGCTGGTTATCAGGACCTACCTGAGTCAAATTACAACCAAACACTCTAGACGTGCAATTTTAACTATCCTTCCATTGACTGGGAAACTTATAGGAGTACCAACATGCCGAAATAAAGGTTCCTGGACTGTGTTAACACTAACGTCCTGGAACAAATAGTATGCAACTCCACAAGTGGCTGAAATATTCTCAACCTAGTCCTCACCAACATAGGTGACCATTGCACCACCACAAGTATAGGACCCTTACTGCTTAAATCTGATCACAAATAAGTCACATCTGAAGTAGCTATAGCACCTGAAACCCTCTTAGGTGAAATCAGGCTAAAAAAATTCAGCATAAATAATTATACACTCCTAAGGGATGGCATAAATAATTTCAAAGCTCCTGTTCCCACAGATAGCATGGACAACTGTACTAAGATATACACAAATGCCTTGTACAAACAATTACACAAATGTATCGACACAGATGTACTTTATACCTCAAGAAAAAACAAGCCTCCCTGGTGGACATCTAGCATTAATAAGTTATACAACAGAAGAAGACGTTGCTGTCTAAGAATAAAAAGAAGAGGCCCCAGCACTGGAAGAACACCCTCCTTTGCTTGAACAGACAAGTAAGACCACTTGTAAACATCCTCCAAGAGCAACTTCAAAAAACAAATGAGCAACCATAGCTAAGGATAACAATAAGGCATTCTTCAGCTACATCCGTAACCTAAAAGGCAGGACCCAGATGTCTGCATCACACACTGATCCTGCGAAAATAGCTAACATATTACAAAACAGGTCTGGAGAAAATTTCTCCCACCTGTCTCCTCCAAACATTGCACAAAGCATTCCCTCTATATCGCCCCCACCTTGCATCTCCAAAGAGCAAGTCATTAATGCTCTCTCAAAGGCAAAAAACACAGCCTCTATGGGACCATATGGCATTCCAGGTTGCTTTTTAAGTGGTCCAAAACATGAGTTAGCAAATCCATTACATACTCTCTTCAACCATAGCCTGAGGACTGATTTTGTTCCGGCTGAATGGAAAACAGCAACCGTCATCCCCCTTCATAAAGAGGTACAGCAACAGACCCATAAGCTTAACCAGCCTCATCTGCAAGTCCATGAAATGAATAATCATGGACTTTATAAATAAGGATATAGGTGATCTCCAAACCCTTGATGCAACACAGTTTGGTTTTATCAAAGGCAGGTCATGATTGTTAAACCTGGGGGACTTCTTTAAAAACAGCAAATCTGTGCACACAGCCAAGGCCTTCAACACAATCCCACATTCGAGCATCATTGATAAACTCTCCCAGTTGAATATTAACCCTTATTGTCATCAGGTGGGTTGCTAACTGGCTCACTAACAGATCACACTCAGTCAAAGTTGGGGACTTTACCTAAACCAGCAGACCTGTGACCAGTGGCGTTCCACAAGAATCAGTGCTGGGCCCCCTACTGCTTGGAATATACTTCTTAGAAGTTCAGGCCAAAACAGAGGGGCTGTGGCTGACTAAGTTTGCTGATGACTCCATATTAGGTGCAATCGTTGAATTCCCAAATGATGTCGATATACTTCGAGAGAGACTTAACACAAGCCAATGATTGGTGCTAAAGCCATGGACTCAAACTCAATGCTAAAAAATGCATTATCATCCCCTTCAGTAAAAACAATATCCCTGTAGATTATCATATAAATAATAATACCCTAAGTAAAATCTCAGTACTGAGAGATTTGGGAAAGCATGACAACTGTAGCCTAAACTTTGACCACCATGTGTCTACTGTGGTAAGGAAAGCATTATGTCATACACCTCATTAGCAAAGGCATTGCCTCAAGAGTGAAAGAGGTCATAACACCCTGTACTCTACCCTCATCAGGCCAATAATTGAGTACAATGCTCCCTTTGGTACGTACCTTACCAGGCATCTGCAGCAACTTCAGAGACCTCAGAGATTTCTAACCAAGAACATTTAGGGTTTCCAGCATGTCACACATTGACAGAGTAAAGTCACTGTCACTGTACTCAGTAGCATACAGACTACTTAGACTTGTGCCTGGCCTACAGAGCAATCTCAGATAGCATACAGACTACTTAGACTTGTGCCTGGCCTACAGAGCAATCTCAGATCCAAACCTAATGGAAATGCTGCACATCCCCAAGTCAAATGGGACAAGGGTCACCCACTCCAGGGACCTTAACCTAGTCTGCAACATAAATAGGACCTGCTGGAGAGACAGCTATGTCTCTCAGAGATTGCCACTCCTCTGGAAGAGGCTACCAATTCACATCAAACAAAGCCCCTCTATGATCCTTTTTAAGCATAGCCTGGGTGACTGGATGGGAAACCATAAATTCCTGCCGGGGATTTTACCTATGACCCTCCTAGATATGGGCAGTTGTTGCTAACCAAGACCTTGAGTTTAGGCAAGATCATTTATATTGGGTTTCTCTAGTATTATATTGGGTACACACTTCTTCTTTCAGCTTTTTCCCGGTTAGGGGTCGCCACAGCGGATCATCTGTCCGCTCATGATTGGCAGTGGAGTTTTTACAGTGTTGAGTTGCCAGCCCGGCGCCCAACCTTCCACAGAAGGCACACACATGCACACACTCACACCTAGGGCCAATTTAGAGTGTCCAATCCACCTACTGCATGTCTTTGGGATGTGGGAGGAAACCGGGGCACCCGAAGGAAACCCACGTGACCACAGGGAGGACATGCAGACTCCGCACAGAAGGCACCCCAGCCGAGAATCGAACCGGAGAACCTCTTGCTGTGAGGCAACAACGCTAACCGCTGCACCACCGTGGCCACCCGTATTGGGTACACACTGCTAGGCTTAAAAAGACCTTTGGCTCAATAGCCCCATAACCACCTATGAACCTATAAAGGCCCCAGTGATTGTTAGCCTAGTATACACCAATGAACCTATGAGCACTCAAACCGAATGCATCTCCTACACACACACACACACACAATGTCTGTATATGTATGCATATGGATATACAGTGAAACTTCAAGCATGGTAGTGCTAGTTCAGAAAGAAACAAATAGTGAAACGAAAGTGAGACTTCACCAGATGGTGGTGCTGTTCGGTGCTTGACAGTACAATAAATCAGCATTCAAGAAAAAGTACCACATATAGAAGTAACCAAATTATCATCATCTACTCTACCTCCATACGCCCAGTGCACACTTTCAAAAACAAATAAATACATTCAAAACCTAAAGCAATCAGTGTGAAGGACGAAATACAGCAGCACGGGTTAAAAATAATAAATTTTAGTAATGGTTAGTGCTTTTGCACCTCTACAATGGCACTTCTTCTGACCATATAAAGTAAAAATCAAAGCATTTAAATAAGAATCATTAAAACAATCAATTTATTAGACACATCCTTAGAAAATTGTCCAATCAAATGCTCAGAAAACCAAGGTAAGGTCACATGACAAAGGTTCTAAAACTGAATGAATGGTAACAACCAAAGTACAACATAGTACGGTGTGCTCCATGCAAATGCCATGATGACAATAAAAACACACATGTACATCAAACACAATAAGAACAATACATTTATCAAAATAAATTAATACAGGGGATGTGCCTTCAAATAAGGTACTAAAGGAGATTTCCCATTGAGGCCTGGTGGTCTATTGGATTCTAGTTTAACAATCCACCTAATTTCATGCTGTTTAGTAGTATTCCTAAAATTGCCCAAACAAACTCTCAAACGCTCTATAAGCATATCGCCACACTCCAAGACATGCTTCACTAGGGCATTCTTGTCATCATCCCAACACATGCAGATATGCACTCTGAACTTTTGAAGGGGTGGCAGAGAATTAATCTAGAAGCGAGCTTTAATTATTTAACTCTTTTGGTAGATTATTTCAAACTGACTGAACAATCTCTGTTGACTGAAGTGAACAGGAAACAGCAATAGCGTGATGATTTTCCGAGCTTTAATTATTTAACTCTTTTGGTAGATTATTTCAAACTGACTGAACAATCTCTGTTGACTGAAGTGAACAGGAAACAGCAATAGCGTGATGATTTTCCGCCAGTGGTTTCTGATGCTGCTATTAATGAGATATTTGTACAGGTTTCTTCTTTTGAGTGTTGCTTCTCAGCCAAGAAGAAATTGGAGAGAGACATAAAAGACTTTAAGAATGATAATGTTTTTATATTCCCATGGATCTATGTTGATTGTGACTCTTCCCTTTCTCAACAGGGTTCACTTTCTGTTAAACATTCCAATAATACTTCAGCTATGAATATTACTTCTACTTATAATGTTCCCACTGGGTCTACTGTCAGTCAGCCGGTTGTGCGCAGGAGCGAGCTTACTTTTGCGGGTGCCCAGCAGGTTTTTCCATCACTCCCACTACCTATACGGAATCCTGGTTCAGCACACAAGCATCAGTCAATGAGTCAAGGGAGGAAACGAAAACTACATTTGATGGGGTGGGGTCCCTAGCAGGACATCAAGCTTATGTGAGAACCTTTGCAGAATTGTTGATTCATAATATTTCTTCTAAAGTATTGACTGAATCACAAGTTTCAGTGCTTGAAAGAGGCCTGTCATTTATTCCGGCTTGCAGGACTGATTTTACAGCTGCCATTATGGATACCAAATTGCTTACCTGGAATGTTAAAGACTGTGTTTAAAAGTCAGTCTTATTCTACCAATAAAAAAGTCTGAATGTGCCTAGTTCGAATCCAGCCCTTGAGGTTATCTAATAGAATGTGTGAGGATGATCTGATACAAATATTTAATAAGAGGTGGACTGGGAAGAATTTTCACAATTTTAGTACTTCAGAGTTTGAAGCTCTATGTTCTTTGCAGAATGATTTTAGTATATCTATCTGTCCTGCCGCCAAAGGTGGTGCAACAGTTGTGATGGACAACATTTCTATTTACAGACTATTCATGAACTGTTAAGTGATTCGAATGTATATCTAACCATCCGTTAGTCTGACACTGAAAGTATGAACAGAGTGGTATACAATTCTCTGTACAATTGCCTTCTCAGCAGGGTTATATCCCTCAATTTGTTGGATTATTTTATTATGGATTTTCCTCTTGTACCCCTTTTCTGCATGGTTTACCTAAAATTCACAAAGATAGTGTGAAGCCTCCAATGAGACCCATTGTTTCCAGTCAGGGCTGGCTCACTGAACCTCTATCAATTCTTGTAGAAAGGCACTTGAAACCACTGTTCGATCATTTGCCCTCAGTGTTACGGGACACCAAGCATTTTTTGGAGGATTTATATACTCATATTACTCCTACGCAAGATACTTTGAGAGAAAGCTGTTTACTAGTTACCCTGGATGTTAATTCACTGTTTACAGTGATCCCGCATGTTAGGAATAGATGCTGTGAGGTTGTACTTAACAGTTAAGAACCAGTATGATAATGGTAAAATAGATTTTATTTGTATGCTCTTAGAGCTGATTCTAGAGAATAATGCCTTTCTCTTTGATGGGGTCCATTACCTTCAGTGGTTGGGCTTAGCTATGGGCACTCCTTGTACCAACAGCTAAGCCAACATAGTGACAGCCCACTGGAAAGAATCTATGGCCTTGAGTAATAACATCTATACAGGTTATGTCAACTGTTACCGAAGATTTGTTGACAACATATTTTTTATTTGGACAAGTACATTAGACTTGTTACATTGCACATGATTTTGTTTTATTTTTACATCAGACTAAAGATGTTTTTTTAATTTTCTTATAATTTTTCTGGCACAGTCTTAGATGTTTTGGATGTGAAGATATTTTAAGGACCTAATGGTGCCGTTACTACTAGTTTACATAGGAAGGAATGTATGAGAAATAATTTACTTAGAGACAGCATGCACCCGCTCCATATTTTTAGGGATATTCTTAAGGGGCAAGGGATGCATATTTCTAGGTTGAATGATGGTAACCAGAGGTTTTGTACAGATTTGAATAAGCTTAAGGTTGAATTTTTGAATTTGAGGTACAATACCAAAGAGGTTGAACGAATGGTTACTGATACCAGACGTTTGCAATGTAGTAGGGCTAAACCATATTTTTCTACTTGTGTGAAGGGTCTGTTTTATCCTTTTGGGACAAATCACAAGGGACTTCAATGGTTCGTGTAAGTTTGCAGTATTCTAATTACATTGACAGGGTATGTCAAGTCATTAGGAAGAACTGGTCTGTTTTTAACTTCAGATGAGCAGGTAAAGGCTTTTGTTGGTGAACGTCCTGGTTTCAGATTTAGGAACAAGAAATCTCTGAAGAGATTATTATGTTTTAATATCAGTAAGCGGGAGCCTTTAGATGAGAATGGAGGTACTTTCCCTTGTAGGGGCTGTGGTTTCTGTAACTCAATTTTTATGTGTAATGAGTAGTTTTTTTTAATTTATTGCTAGTGTGTGTTCAATTGAGAGTTTACATTTGAGCGATTTTAGGACTATTACTGAACAGCATGAAATTAGGTGGATTGTTAAGGCAATATGAAATGCAGTGTTATAAATGAAAATTCATTGTGCCTGTCCCAAGGAAAATATATTTTTACAATTTCACCTCCAAGTTAGAAGAGTTATTTCTAGCTTGATGCATTAATTTAACAACATATTATGATGTGTAGTTACTCTAAGGGATCTTGGGGGAAAAAGTAAACTTTTATCAGGCGATTTGGTTGATGCTGTACACACAGATACACACACAATTAGGAGAAAGGGACACTGCATCATTGTCCAGGAAAGTCTACAAATAGGTAGCCAGTTTCTAACTCCTGCTGATTCCAAAGCATCTGCTTCAGCCCTCACCTGGGGAAAAACACGTACAGAATCCGGTCCTTGGTGGGCAAATTTACAGGATCACTGCATGGATATTTCACAAAGCCGTGCCCATACTTCACTATGAGTATCTTGTATCTCACACACACGCCACACATCATTTAGAGAAAGGAACTCTGCGTCATCTTCCAGGCCAGTCTAGAAATAGGTAGCCAGTTTCTACCTCTTGCCAATATGGAAGCATCAGTACACACAGACAGAGACACAGACAGAGAGACACAGACAGAGACACAGACAGAGAGACACAGACAGAGAGACACAGACAGAGAGACACAGACAGAGAGACACAGACAGAGAGACACAGACAGAGAGACACAGACAGAGACACAGACAGAGAGACACAGACACATCATTAGGAGAAAGAATTCTGCATCATCTTCCAGGCCAGTCTAGAAGAGGTTCTAACTTTTGCTGATTATATTTCAGTGTGAGAATCATGCATCTCACACACACACACACACATATACACCATTAGCAGAAAGAAACTATGCGTCATCTTCCACACCACTCTAACTATAGGTAGCCAGTTTCTAACTTTTGCTGACACTGAAGCATCGGCTTCAGCCTTCACCTGGGAAAAAAACAAGTACAGAATCAACTGCATTACATCACTCCAAAACTACAAAATCCTACACAATTTGAACTTCATCTCACCTGCTCACAGCAGAAGGGGGCATCACTCTGCACAAAGCAGGCATACTACAGTGATCACACTGCTGCCTTGTGTCTTCATGCGTGTGTGTGTGTGTGTGTGTGTGTGTGTGTGTGTGTGTGTGTGTGTTTGTGCATGTCTACAGACCATTGTGAGTTGGAAGAATATATTAAATATGCAAAAACACAAATATGCATATACTTACAAAAACAC